>NC_045971.1:4697973-4997973 GCF_010909765.2 Amblyraja radiata | reverse complement strand
TTCCAAATCCCAACTCTCACTTTTCTGTCCTGGGCCTCCTCCATTGCCAGAGTGAAGATTTCCTCCTGGGTAGCTTACAGCCCAATGGAATGAACATTGAATTCTCCCCCCACTCCCTCTTTCTTTCCCGTGCCCTGCGCTTCTCACTGCGCACCCATTTCCCCCAAAATCCTGCCCATATGTCTCCTCCTCACCTCCACTTCCACCTACATCCCTTCCTCTGGCTTTCATTCCATTACTCTCCTAACCTGACCCTTTAGTCTCCTCTTGACCTCTAGTCTTTGTCACCTACTCCACCCATCTGCCATTTAACACCCCCCCCCCCCCAACCGTATCCATCAGTCATTCACCAGGCTCTGTCCTGCCCCCCCCCCCCCCCCACCTCTCTTTTCCAGCTCTCTCCCCCCTCACTACAATCGATCTGAAGAAGGGTCCCGACCCGAAATATCATCTGTCCATTCCTTCCACACATGCTGCCTAACCCGTTGAGTTCCTCCAGCATTTTGTGCCTTGATCAATAGATTGCCGCAGTCTAGAGAGGAACGTTGAAGTAAGGTGCGGAGCTGGGAAACTAATAACCGCAATAACTAATGATGTAATTGGCATGGGAGTCCCCCCCGCCCCATAGATTCCCAGGCAATGTTTTAGATGGCTACAGAAACTGTGTCCTTATTTAGAAGGTGTTTCCTGCTTCAACTCTTTAAACCTCCAATAGGTTTGGTGCACACAACTCACTCAACTTCTTTCTTGAATGAGTACGAAATCCGTAGCTATAATGAGAGATGTTGAAGCTCCCCAATCTTTGCAGGCTTCAGAACTGCTACATTTTCAACGAGGAATAAATTGAATCTGACCGTTCCCGTCGAACAGAAGATACAGAAGCTTGAAAGCCAGATTCAGGAACAGCTTCTTCCCTTCTGCGATCAGGCTTCTGAATGGTTCTTTCATAAGTTAGGGTACTGTCTGATCCACCTCTACCCCATTGCGGACATTGGACTTTGCACACCTGGAGTATTGTGTGCAGTTTTGGTCCCCTAATTTGAGGAAGGACATTCTTGCTGTTGAGGGAGTGCAGCGAAGGTTTACAAGGTTAATTCCCAGGGATGGCAGGACTGTCATATGCTGAGAGAATGGAGCAGCTGGGCTTGTGCACTCTGGAGTTTAGAAGGATGAGAGGGCATCTCATTGAAACATATAAGATTGTTAAGGGCTTGGACACACTAGAGGCAAGAAACATGTTCCCGATGTTGGGGGTCCAGAATCAGGGGCCACAGTTTAAGAATAAGGAGTAAGCCATTTAGAACGGAGACGAGGAAACACTTTTTCTCACAGAGCGTGGTGAGTCTGTGGAATTCTCTGCCTCAGAGGGCGGTGGAGGCAGGTTCTCTGGATGCTTTCAAGAGAGAGCTAGATAGGGCTCTTAAAAATAGCGGAGTCAGGGGATCTGGGGAGAAGGCAGGAACGTGGTACTGATTGGGGATGATCAGCCATGATCACATTGAATGGCGGTGCTAGCTCGAAGGGCCGAATGGCCTACTCCTGCACCGATTGTCTATTGTCTATTGTCTATTGTCTGTGGGACTGGTGCACTACAATGCTGGGAACTAAATTCGGCACTCTGTTTTATCCCCTTTGCTCTACCTACTGTGCTTTGAGTTTGTGTTTGCATGTATGTTATCTGATTTGATTGGATGGAATGCAAAGCAAAGCCCTCTTCACTGTACCTCGGGACATGAGACATTAATAAATCTAAACCCATACCTAAACATGTGTGGGGCCAAATGCAGTTGTACATACTCACCACTGGACTGCTTGCAGTTAGAAAGATTAATCCATATTCATCTGAAACAGGAAAGATACAAAGAGACAGACACAGACACAAGGAGCATTGCTTCAACAATTGCAACAATGTGTGCCTCAGTGGTGATATCAACCTTGTCTTCCTGTCAATAAATCAACCATCCACAATGGTAAAGTCATGGGCAGCACACCATCCCTGCATGCCTCCTGGAGTTGGCTAACTATTGTGTTTAAGAAGGAACTGCAGATGCTGGAAAATCGAAGGTACACAAAAATGCTGGAGAAACTCAGCGGGTGCAGCAGCATCTATGGAGCGAAGGAAATAGGCAGCGTTTCAGGCCGAAACCCTGAAGGAAATAGGCAATGTTTCGGGACGAAACCCGGAAGGATTTCGGCCCGAAACGTTGCCTATTTCCTTCGCTCCATAGATGCTGCTGCACCCGCTGAGTTTCTCCAGCATTTTTGAGTACCGTTGGCTAACTATTGCCTGGTATTGAAAGGCAGGAAGCATTTGACAACATCTTTCCATCACCAGAATCGGTATTGGCTTCTATAGTTCCCTGCGTGATGACACGCCTTGTAATTCCTACTTGGAATGCTGCTTCTGGGTTATAAAATTCTAGGTTATAAACATATAAAATTATAAAAAGGACTGGACAAGCTAGATGCAGGAAAAATGTTCCCAATGTTGGGCAAGTCCAGAACCAGGGGGGCCACAGTCTTAGAATAAAGGGGAGGTCATTTAAGACCGAGGTGAGAAAAAACATTTTCACCCAGAGAGTTGTGAGTTTATGGAATTCCCTGCCACAGAGGGCAGTGGAGGCCAAGTCACTGCATGGATTTAAGAGAGAGTTAGATAGGGCTCCAGGGGCTAATAGAGTCAAGGGATATGGGGAGAAGGCAGGCACGGGTTATTGATTGGGGACGATCAGCCATGATCACAATGAATGGGTGGGCAAGAAGGTAGAAGCAGCATTTTGGATGCGGGCCGTTTTCAGCACGTCTCAGCACATTTTCTGCTCGAAGGGCCGAATGGCCTCCTCCTGCGCCAAATTTCTATGATTCTATGTTTCTGTGTTAGAAGCACTACATGGACTGAGAGTTCATTTACTAGTTAATAGTTAAAACAGTTTTCAAGTTCAAATAAGCCTTCATTTAAATAAATGAAGGCTTATTTGAACTTGAAAACTGTTTTAACTATTAACTAGTAAATGAACTCTCAGTCCATGTAGTCATTTATGTCTCTTCCATATCTGCCCCCTTCGACCCTGAGGGTATTGACTCACAAGCAGTCACGGTGGTGCAGCGGTAGAGTTGCTGCCTTACAGCGAATGCTGCGCCGGAGACCCGGGTGTGTTCCTGACTACCGGTGCGGTCTGCACAGAGTATGCCCGTGACCTGCGTGGGTTTTCTCCGAGATAGAAACATAGAAAATAGGTGCATTCGGACCTTCGAGCCTGCACCGCCATTCGATATGATCATGGCTGATCATCCAACTCAGTATCCCATCCCTGCCTTCTCTCCATACCCCCTGATCACTTTAGCCACAAGGGCCACATCTAACTCCCCTCTTAAATATAGCCAATGAACTGGCCTCAACTACCTCCTGTGGCAGAGAATTCCACAGATTCACCACTCTCTGTGTAAAAAATGATTTTCTCATCTCGGTCCTAAAAGACTTCCCTCTTTTCCTTAAACTGTGACCCCTAGTTCTGGACTTCCCCAACATCGGGAATAATCTTCCTGCATCTAGCCTGTCCAACCCCTTAAGAATTTTGTACGTTTCGGATTCCTCCCACACTCCAAAGACGCGCAGGTTTTTTGGTTAATTGCTTGGTAAATGTAAAAATTGTCCCTAGTGGGTGTAGGATAGTGTTAATGTGCGGGGATCGCTGGTCAGCGCGGACCCGGTGGGCCGAAGGGTCTATGTCAGATGGCTTTAAATAACTTCACCTTCCTGATTAAATGCGGTTTCTCCCTATTTCCCCGCCCCCCAAGTCATTTTAATTCTACACTACTGTCTTTGATTAAAAGCAGCATTCCTGAATTTTCCTTCAATCTGCTTTGTCCTTGTTGTGGGTCAATAGTTTTGGAGTGAGTGTTGGAGGAAGCAAAGGGGTTAAAGGCATGGTTTTAATTTGTTATTTTATGTTTCGGTTGGCCGACTAATCAAGGTGCCACAAATCAAGGAGCAACTCACTTCATCGTTGCCAATAATTCTGCCCCTCATTTCCCAAACAAATTCATTGTAGCTGGGACATGTTGGCCGGTGTGGGCAAGTTGGGCCGAAGGGCATGTTTCCACACTGTACCACCTAAATCCTTCTCTCTGTGAATACTTAGTGGTGGTCTGATGCAAGGTACTCCCTCTCTCCAGTGCCCAAAGTGACCACACTGCCAAGTCCACCTGAGGAAGGGCAGCTAGGCACTCCCAGGGTGATATGAGAGGGGTGGAGAAACCTAAGGTAGAGATGTTTAAGGGGCATCAGAAATGGGATGTTTGGAAGACCACCAGCCAGTTTTCTTTGGTGGATCGGTGCTGGAGAAACATAGAAACATAGAAACTAGGTGCAGGAGTAGGCCATTCGGCCCTTCGAGCCTGCACCGCCATTCAATATGATCATGGCTGATCATCCAACTCAGTATCCTGTACCTGCCTTCTCTCCATACCCCCTGATCCCTTTAGCCACAAGGGCCACATCTAACTCCCTCTTAAATATTGCCAATGAACTGGCCTCAACTACTTTCTCTGGCAGAGAATTCCACAGATTCACCACTCTCTGTGTGAATCTTCTTTTCTCATCTCGGTCCTAAAAGACTTCCCCCTTATCCTTAAACTGTGACCCCTTGTTCTGGACTTCCCCAACATCGGGAACAATCTTCCTGCATCTAGCCTGTCCAACCCCTTAAGAATTTTGTACGTTTCTATAAGATCCCCCCTCAATCTTCTAAATTCTAGCGAGTACAAGCCGAGTCTATCCAGTCTTTCTTCATATGAAAGTCCTGACATCCCAAGAATCTGTCTGGTGAACCTTCTCTGTACTCCCTCTATGGCAAGAATGTCCTTCCTCAGATTAGGAGACCAAAACTGTACGCAATACTCCAGGTGTGGTCTGGAAGTTAGCAGATTCAAATTCCTGGTCATTAACATCTGAGATGACCTTTCCTGGGCCCAGCGCATACATGTAATTCATGAAGAAGGCATGTCAGCACCTCAACTTTCTTTGCATGTTAAGGAGATTTAGCACGTCACCAAATACTCTAATAAACATCTTGAGATGTATTGTGGAATTTTATCTGAGTGGTTGCATCATGGCCTGGAAGGGCAATTCCAATGTACAGGAACACAAGAGGCTGCAGGGATTGGTGGGCAGAGCCATCACGGGCACAGCCCACCCTTCCATGAAACCATCTACATGAGGCTTTGCCTCAAGATTGCGACATCTATCATTGATTCCCCACCATCTGAGCTTCTCAGTTCTACTGTCAGGCAGGAGGTAGAAAACCCTGGTCCTAATGAAGGGTCCCAACCCGAAACATCACCCATTCTTTTTCTCCTGAGATGCTGCCTGATCAGTGGCGGACTGGCCAGGGTGTCAGCTTGCCTGATGGCAAGTGGGCCCCTGATGAAGTGGGCCCCCTATATTAAGTGGGCCCCTGATGAAGTGGGCCCCCTTTGTCTCCTGGCAACCAATATTTTTAGACCCAGTCCACCACAGTGCCTGACCCCCAGAGTTACTCCAGCATTCAGTGTGTCTATCTTTAACATTGGATCCAGTTGACAATTATTGACTAGTTACCTTTTTTTCTTCATGATCTTAGCTCGTGCTTTATGGCGATCGCAGGTACTCGAGAGCCCAGTTATGGAAGCATGCTGAGGTGTCTCACATTCCTTCTCCCTGTCATCCTCCTTGTCGCTGGAGTTTGAGGTTCCTGAGATCCCTTTCTGAAGACCATCCTTTGAAGATCCATGGGGCAACCCCCTCAGAGGATCTTTCATTCTGCTAAAAGACAAGAAAAACTTCTCGTGACACTTGTAGTTTCTGAGACGTCGACTGGAATCCATCTTTCGACTTAAGACAGAGATGTGTTCACAGAATTCTTGATGAGCCTCCGTCCAGTTTACTGTTGAACCTCCAGGCTGTTCTCAGGGGCATCCAGCTTGCCCCAGACACACTAACGACCCCCCCCCCCCCCCCCCCCCCCCCCCCCCCTGTTCACATACTTGTACTCAGGGGGCACGGACCAGGGGCCTTGCCAATGTGTCTTTAGAAGAGCATGGGGGAGAGAGGGAAGTGGTTGAGGAAGTGGAGAGATGGTACGACCCAGGGCAAAACAAAAGAACAGACAGCGGGAATGAAAAATGATGAACTAGGAAGAAAAAGGAAACCCAGAAGCAATGGGATTTCTTTCATTTCAATATCAATGGAGAATGGTGGTTTGACCCACCAGAACTTTGACAGTTGAGACGTGGAATGTTAGATTTGAAAGAATGTTTTTGTGCATCTGGAGCTCAGCGTTCCAACCCCCAATGGCTTGGAACCTGTTGCCGGTGCCACCTAATCAGAACAAGGCTGGTGGAATCCTAAGAGGAAGCAAAACTGGTCTCAACCGTTCAGCACAAAGAATCTTGCGTAGACAAGGACGACATGGATAGGTGATATTTCAAGTCAGGGCCGTTGTTCAGTCCCAACCCAAAATGTTGCCTAACCATGTCCTGGAGAGATGCAGCCAGACCTGCGGAGTTACTACTATCTACCTCATTGTAGACCCTCGGACTATCTTTGATCGGACTTTACTGGTTTTTATATTGCACTAAACGTTATTCCCATTATCATGCAACTGAACACGGTGGGTGGTTTTATTGTAATCATGTATTGTCTTCCATAGGTTTAAGGTTAGAGGCAAAAGATTTAATAGGAAGCTGAGGGGCAGCTATTTCACTCAGAGGATGGTGGGTGTATGGATGGAGCTGCCAGAGGAGGTGCTTGACACTGGGGCAATGCAACATTTAAAAGGCAGTTGGACAGGTACATGGATAGGATAGGTTTAGAGGGATACGGGACAAATGTGGCCAAATGCGACTAGCGTAGATGAGGTATCTTGGTCTCGTGGACAAGAAGGGCCTGTTGCGGTGCTGTCCGTCTACTAATAAATGTTTACCAAGCTCATTTTACATGATTAAATTATGTTTATGTATAATAACTGCTAAAATAAATAGAATGGCACATTCTCTGCAATGTGTTAATGGGACAATGGTTTGAGAAACTTTGGCATAGAAGAGTTGCTTTGTGACAAAGCGGCAGTGGGAAAAAAGCTGTGGAGGAGAAAACAAAATAAGAAATGGTGAAGTGGAATATTAGTATCGAAAGCTGGGGATTTATTTCTATGTGAGATGTTCAAGAAGGAACTGCAGATGCTGGAAAAATTGAAGGTAAACAAAAATGCTGGAGAAACTCAGCGGGTGAGGCAGCGTCTATGGAGCGAAGGAATAGGTGACGTTTCGGGTCGAGACCCTTCTTCAGACTGATGTGGGGGTGGGGGGGGGGGAGGGGAGCAGAAAGGAAGAGGCGGAGATAGTGGGCTGTGGGCGAGCTGGGAAGGGGAGGGGAAAGAGGGAGAAAACAGGGACTACCTGAAATTGGAGAGGTCAATGTTCGTACCGCTGGGGTGTAAACTATTTCTATGTGAGGTTTAGTTTAGTTCAGTTTAGTTTAGTCTAGTTTACTTTAGTTTAGTTTAAAGATACAGCACAGAAACAGGCCTTTCGGCCCACCAAGAACGTACAGGCTCTGTACAGACAGCACACGTTGTCAGCATCGCCCTGGGTCTCTGGCGCTGTGAGGCAGCAACTCTACCACTGCACCACTGTGCCGCCCCAGGGTCTTGGGACCATAATCTGGTAGCTTTAATCATCACCACCACCACTCCCCCTTCCTCCCCTCCCTCCGCCAACCCACCCCTGCCCCCTCCCCATCAGAAAGCAGTTGCCTCTTTTACCCTCTTTATTTAGTGCCTTTGGAGCCTGCTGTAATTCTACCTTGTGGTTCAATAATAACCCTTCCCGCAGAAGGGTTACAGATATTTTTAATAAGAAAATAAAACTAGACGTAAAGGTTTCAATACAAGTTTACGGGGTCCAGTCCCTTTTATAGGGCGAGTAACTCATACATCATGTTAGCGCTTGTGGACTGAATAAATGTTATAGCTCACGGGAACTGCATTCCAAATTGCTGTGTACTCCACACTCACAGAAGGACTGGGCGCAACTGCAATCTGACTATCAGACGTTAAGATCATCCAAATCCAGGCATGGGTGTACAGTTTGCTAAATTGAAACATAGAAACATAGAAAATAGGTGCAGGAGTAGGCCATTCGGCCCTTCAAGCCTGCACCGCCATTCAATATGATCATGGCTGATCATCCAACTCAGTATCCTGTACCTGCCTTCTCTCCATACCCCCTGATCCCTTCAGCCACAAGGGCCACATCTAACTCCCTCTTAAATATAGCCAATGAGCTGTGGCCTCAACTACCTTCTGTGGCAGAGAATTTCAGAGATTCACCACTCTCTGTGTGAAAAATGTTTTCCTCATCTTGGTCCTAAAAGATTTCCCCCTTATCCTTAAACTGTGACCCCTTGTTCTGGACTTCAAGGGGCCACAGTTTAAGGATAAGGGGGAAATCTTTTAGGGGGAAATCAAGTGGTTGAAAGGGACGTTTCAAGTTTTTGTACAGGGTGAAGCACAAGTCAATCGAAGCAAAATATCGCCCTTGAAACCAATTCTGATGGTGTCATACAGCCTGGAAACAGGCCCTTCGGCCCAACTTGCCAAGGCCGACCAACATGCCCCATCTACACCAGTCCCACCTGCCTGTGCTTGACCCATATCCCTCGAAACCTATCTTTATAGAGTCATACAGTCTTACAACGTGGAAACAGGCCCTTCAACCCAACTTCCCCACAGGACCAATATGCTCCATCTTTACCAGTCCCACCTGCCTGCGTTTAACCCATATCCTTCTAACCCTATCATATCCATGTACCTGTCCAAATGTGTTTTTGTAAATCAGAAGCTAAATCTAAGCATAAGACTGTGTCACAGAGGGTAGTTTTACCTAAGCTCGTCCAATATGACAAGTTTACATTTGCCAGCTATAACAAGCAACTAATGTGTCCATATCAACACCTATTTAATAATAAAACAACCCAGATACCACGGTGGGGGAAGCTGGTATTCTTTGAAACCCCATCACCCCAAATGTTATCAAGACACAAAATGCAGCAACTTTTCTGTTTAACAAGTATAACATTGAGTTTTCATTTTATTCATTTACATACATAATGTAATTAGGACAGGTGCCAGGGGTTAAGGGGAGAAGGCAGAAGGATGGGTTTGAGAGGGGGAAATGGATCATCCATGAGTGAATGGCGGGTAGACATGATGGGCCGAATGGCCTAATTCTGATCCCCATAACGGATTCACATGGATATTATAGGAACTCTACGCATTTTAACTCCTTCTATCTTTTAAAACGTGGCCACAGGAAAACACAGCAGCCGATGATGGCCATAAATTATAATGCAATCTTTTTCAGTTGCACTTATTCTGGTTTGAAGAAGGTCTCTTAAAAATGTGGTCACATATCATCTTGCTCAATAATCGCAACACTCCCTTTCACTCTGGTTAGTCAACCGGGAATTACCAGTCTCATATCACCCGCTTGTTGATGATGTAAACATTTAATAAGAAGCAGAAAGGCAATTTTAAAGGCGGTGGGTATACGGTCCACACTGCCAGAGGAGGTAGTTGAGCCAGGTACAATAACAATCTTTAAGGGCCTGTCCTACTTGCATGCGATTGCGTGCGTTTGGCGCGACCAATCGGAAGCGGAGGTCGCGCAAAGTTCACGCAAAGTTTGCGCTAAGATCGCGCTAAGATCACGCTAAGTTCGCGCGTGACGTCATTTGCATCATGCTTACAAATCAGCTGGGCAGGACGCGGGTCGACTGAATTTGGGCGTCGCACGGCGTCGGGCGGTGACGTCATCACGCAACGCCCACGCGCTAGGCGTACGCCGTCAAGGCACTGCATACGACCGCAATGCACCTGCGTGTGTACGCGGGCCGATAGGCCATTGGCGCGCGAAGATTTCGGTCACTGCAGGAATTTCGGACCCCCACGCGATGTCGGGACCAGCTCCGCACAACTCCGCGCTTCTAAGTGGGACCGGCCCTGTGCGGCCATACGGTGCCCGTACGCTTCAAGCGACCACGAGGTCGCGTAATTTGCGAGCCAAGGTCGCGTAAGTGGGACAGGCCCTTTAGACTGCAATTGGACAGGTATTCGGGGAGGGAAGGTTTAGGGGGTGTCAATGTGGCGCAGTGGTAGAGCTGCTGCCTTACAGCGCCAGAGACGCGGGGTTCGATCCTGACAATGGGTGCTGTATCGTGCGGAGTTTTACGTTCTCCCCGTGACCCGCGTGGGTTTTCTATGGGTACTCCGGTTTCCTCCCACACTCCAAACATGTTCAGGTTTGAAGGCTAAATTGGCTTTGGTAAAATTGCCATTCTGATCCCAATCCTAACCTGTTTTCAAGACTGCATGCTATTCACATTCAATCAAATAAAAGAATCAGGGCAAGGAAAAACCTCACTGAGGTCAGCGAAAAGGGCATAAGAAAATAGTCCAGGATTATTTTCCAGGCTAAATCTGTTTGCAGGGCATTAACGTCCGGCTCCTCATTGCCTGTGCTTCTTTAGAGAATAAACACTCAATAAGTGCACCTGTTCCTAAAGCTCTCGGAAGTCATTAACTCATCATAAGAGTCCTGTTCCTTGGGTACACATGGTCCAAGAATAAAAGGAAAATGTCCCCAGCCTAACACGATCTGACATTGGCAATTCAAACATTGGAGGTTGGTTTAAAAAGACCTGGAAACAAAAACTCCTCTTAGTAAAAGTGACCATGAAACTGTTGAATTGTTATAAAAATCCAGTTGGCTCTTTTAATCATTCGCTTTACTATATCCTCAATGACTTACAGGCAAGGTTCACCCAGGGTTATTGTGTTCGATTATGAGGGCAGGTTCTAAGCACTCAGTTTGGATATCCTTGGGTAGAGACGGCTGAGTGATCAGCTAATATTAAGGTGTTTATAATGGGTAAAATAATGTAATTAGGTTGATTGAGATAAGCTATTTCCTCCGGCAGGTGAGTCCTGGATAAAGGAGTTCAGATATAGTTGGAGCCAGGCCAATAAACACCAGGGACACTTCACAGAAAGGTGAATGTCTGGATCCCCCCCCCAAAATTGGCCAATGTTTGGCGAGTCCAGAACCAGGGGCCACAGTCTTAGAATTAAGGGGAGGTCTTTTAAGACTGAGGTGATAAAAAACTTTTTCACCCAGAGAGTTGTGAATTTGTGGAATTCCCTGCCTCAGAGGGCAGTGGAGGCCAAGTCACTGGATGGATTTAAGAGAGAGTTCGATAGAGCTCTAGGGGCTAGTGGAGTCAAGGGATATGGGGAGAAGGCAGGCACGGGTTATTGATAGGGGACGATCAGCCACGGTCACAATGAATGGCGGTGCTGGCTCGAGGGCCGAATGGCTTCCTCCTGCACCTGTTTTCTATGTTTCTAAAAGCTGTGAGGTTGGGAGTTCCATATTTCCAATATCAGTGTTTTCTTACAACATAGAACAGTACTGTCAGTGTGAGGACAATTGGAGGAACTACTTGGTTTTGCTACAGCATGGTCAGCACTTCCATGTGCCAATCTCAAAGCTCTTAAAGGAGCTCATGTTGTCGACCTCCCCCGTGGTGAGCCCTGTCAACTGACAAACGACAACAAACAGAGACAGCAGCAGCGCCGCAGCTTGGCGCCAACCCTCCGGAGCATGCGCCATTTTCAGGGCGGGCACCTACAGATGTCGAACTGGATTGCATCACCCTGCTGCAGACTTCCGCTGCCTCAAACGCAAGAAGAAGAAGAAAGCTCTTAAATGTCACTGTTGTATCTGCCTCCACTACCACCCCAGGCCTCCCACCACCCTCTGTGTAAAAAACTTGCCTCCATTGAACCCTGCCCCCCCTCTCAACTTGTAGCTATGTCCTCTAATGTTTGACATTTCCACCCTGGCTCTCTTAATTCTCTGCACAAATGAGCAATGACACCGGGGTGGTGGATTCCAACCTTCACCTGGTCCGCCCAGTTTCGACTAATGCAATCAACTCGACGTGCACAAACGGAAGATCAAATAGAACAAGTTGTCCTCCAACTTTAGGCTGCGCACGCCACACGAAAGAAGAAGACCAACGGCATTGCAAATGTCCTCTCAAGAAAGTTCCAAAGCACCATGTGGATCCCACCTGTCAACCGACCTCCACCACCGTATAGCGCGACACGTCACCGTGTTGAATACCTGCCTCCTGATATGTCACCTATTGCTCTTGCTGGCACACATACGAAATTCATGAAGAACGTTGCCTTGTCCAGGGCCGTGAGAAATGGAGAGGGCAGCAAGTGCCCCCGCGGTTCACATCTTCACTTCACCCCCTATGTCACCACACCAGCACTTTATGACGTCACAGTGGGGTGACCTCAAACTAACCAGGGACACCACAGTGAATGTAAACAGCAACGTACAAGCTCCCACAGTAATAGCTGCAACTCTACGACGGTTCATGGAGAACCAATCTTCACCCTCACCCTCACCCTCACCCCACCCCACAATCTACATGGTTTAAAGACATCCCACTTAGCATCATCACATCCAGAGTAACACTCCCTTCCCGCCATTTCTTGGCAAGGTCATTCATTTTGCAACATTGGGTTTCGCATCGAGTTTTGTCATTAATTTAAACCTGTCTTCGTAACCTACAATTTCCATAATTCCCAATTAATCAATTAAATAAATTGGTATGCATGCAAACTGAAGACTTGAAAGTTATGTTTTGTTTCATAGGATACCCCACTGATCAAAGAACTACACGGGGCCCGGTCACTCCCTCTCCCATCGGGCAAAAGGTACAGAAGTGTGAAAACGCACACCTCCAGATTCAGGGACAGTTTCTTCACAGCAATTATCGGGCAACTGAACCATCCTATCACCAACTAGAGAGCGGTCCTGAACTACTAAATCTACCTCATTGGAGACCCTCAGACTATCTTTGACTGGCACTAAATGTTATTCCGTTTATCATGTATCACTGGGTGTCTAGACTGGATTCATGTACTGCCTATCTGCTGACTGGTTAGCAAGCAACAAAGCTTTTCACTGTACCTCAGTACATGTGACAGTAAACTGAACTCAACTCAACTAGTTGCTCAGACTGCACGTTCATTCAACAAAAATACCGTGGAGGGTCTTGGTTCTTGGTCCTCCAAAATATTCCAAATGGAATTTAAACTGGAGGTGGTGAAGGGAGGGCTTAAGCCAGAAAGGGTTATTGGGAAGAAAGAGCTACTTTAAATGTAGTTGCATCTGGTTGGGTAACTATAGTTGGGTGGAGATCATTCCATGCTTTAATTGTGCGGGGGAAGAACGAATTGCTGTATACACCTGTCTTTGTAGCTGGGATCACAAATTGCATCGAATGCCCTCGTCTGCTCCAACCGAGGTTGCCATGCTGTATTTTGGGAATTGGACCATCACATTCCAAATAACGTGTATCGGAGTATCTCAAACAGTAATTGTGAAATATTTTTCCATAGGGTGGTGGGGGTATGGAACAAGCTGCCAGAGGAAGTAGTTGAGGCTGGGACGTTTAAGAAACAGTAAGACAGGTACATGGATAAGACAAGTTTGGAAGGATATGAACCAAGTGCAGGCATGTGGGACTAGTGTAGCTGGGACATGTTGGCGGTGTGGGCAAGTTGGTCCGAAGGGCCTGTTTCCACACTGCATCACACAATCTCTCTCTCTCTCTCAATTCAATTTTCAATTTAAAAAACTTTATTGGCATGATAAAAAAATACATCGTTATATTGCCAAAGTATAAAACATGACATACATATTTAAGATGCATAAGTATAAATACAAATATACAGTGCATAGATAGATATGTCCCTGTACATAAACTCGCAATAGGCCTATAGCCCTTTGTTGATTGCTACACGTTCTTGCAGCTGTAAGCAGTACGACACAATAGCAAGTTTAACAATTCAATATTAATTTCTTAGTGTCAATTAGTGTGTGCGTGCATATGTGCATGTTGGTCATTCACCGTCTCTCAGGTTGTGGCATGCTGTTACGTATTGTGCACCAAGATGTGCCGTATTTCCTTCGCCAAGGATTCTTCTTAGTTTTGATGTATCATCTCTCTCTCTCTCTTTCTCTCTCTCTCTACAACTTGCACCTCTCCAGATTAACTTGGTTTATTGTGGTTAGACAGGTACATGGATAAGACAAGTTTGGAAGGACATGAACCAAGCGCAGGCAGGTGGCACTAGTGAAGTATAATGTTAGTGTATCGGTGCAGACTTGTTGGGCTGAAGGGCCTGTTACCATGCTGTACCTCCAAAGTCAAACGTCTAAAATCTCTGAAAGGCTGTATATATTTACTACCCAAAGATTCTTTTAGAAATCAACTGTGATAAAAATGAATAGAAAATGTAATTAACAGTGGAAAAATGACTCATTTTATAGCATATGCCGCATTTTTCATTACAGTTTCCATTTTAATTTATGAACCCACTTTATTACCTTTCCTCAAATAAGGCAAGAACTGTTCCCCATCTTTTATCAAGGTAATGCTGGTAGGATTCAAAATAAAATGTCTTAATGGTACCAAAATGCTCTGGCAATGCCCTGTACATAAAGATGTACGTACATATGTGCCCAGCCCCTGGGTTTAATCATATTTGTGATGCAGCGATCCCGAGCAGAACACAACGTGTTGGAGGAACTCTCCGGGTCAGGCAGCATCTGTGGAGGAATTGTATAAGTTTAGCCTAGCCTGGATAGAATGGATGTGGAGAGGATGTTTCCACTAGTGGGGGAGTCTAGGACCAGAGGTCACAGCCTCAGAATTAAAGGACGTTCCTTTAGGAAGGAGATGAGGAGGAATTCCTTTAGTCAGAGGGTGGTGAATCTGTGGAACTCATTGCCACAGAAGGCCGTGGAGGCCGTGTCAATGGATATTTTTAAGGCAGGGATAGTTTCTTGGTTAGTGCGGGTGTCAGGGGTTATGGGGAGAAGGCAGGAGAATGGGGTTAGGAGGCAGAGATAGATCAGCCGTGATTGAATGGCGGAGTAGACTTGATGGGCCGAATGGCCTAATTCTGCTCATCACTTATGAACTTTAGTTTAGTTTATTGTTATTGTCAAGTGTATCGAGTCAAGAGCTTTTGTTTGCGTGCCATTCAGTAAAAAAAAGACTGGACACGAATACAATCAAGGCGTCTGCAGTGCCAAGACAAAGGATGAAGGGTACAAACTTTATTGGCATTAAAGTGCGATTAATGAAAGTCCAGAAGTCTCCAGTGAGGTAGATGGGAGGTCAGGACCACACTGGTGAGAGGACCATTCACTTGCCTGTTAACAGCTGGGAAGAAACTGTTCCTGAATCTGGGGGTGTGTGTTTTCAAACTTCTGTATCTCCTGCCTGAAGGGAGAGTGGGGAAGAGGGAGTGACCAGGGTGAGCCTAGACAGGCTAAGTTTCGGGTCAATACCCTTCTTCAGACTGGGTGGTCTGAGAGATGGTGTTCATCCATGGGCCATGGTCAAGGGGATAGGTATGAGGATGTGTCCGAGAGCTGGTGGCTGGCCTCGTCGCAGTAGAGGTCAGCCCACCAGACTACAATGGCAACTCCTTTGAAGGCAGGTTGGATGCTAATACTGGGATTGTTACTGAGTGAGTGGAGGTACACGGTTTGGGAATTTTATTTAGGGTCTTCTACAACCTCAGAAAGCTCCGAAATACATTGCAACCAATGCAAACAAATCATTTGAGGTATAGTCATTGTTGTGTTATAGGCAATGTGGCACTCAATTGTGACACAAAGGATGCTGTCACATGCAGCGATGGGATCTTGCCGATATTAACTGCATTAATAGTGTTGGTTGATGGATAAATACATGGTATACAACAAATGGCTTGGACACACTAGAGGCAGGAAACATGTTCCCGATGTTGGGGGAGTCCAGAACCAGGGGCCACAGTTTAAGAATAAGGAGTAAGCCATTTAGAACGGAGACAAGGAAACACTTTTTTCTCACAGAGAGTGGTGAGTCTGTGGAATTCTCTGCCTCAGAGGGCGGTGGAGGCAGGTTCTCTGGATACTTTCAAGAGAGAGCTAGATGGGGCTCTTAAAAATAGCGGAGTCAGGGGATATGGGGAGAAGGCAGGAACGGGGTACTGATTGGGGATGATCAGCCATGATCACATCGAATGGTGGTGCTGGCTCGAAGGGCCGAATGGCCTACCCCTGCACCTATTGTCTATTGTCTATTGTCTAAAGGCTATGTCCCACCCCCGTCTCTCTTTGCCAGATTCCCCACCATCCCCCTTGTATAACCGCTCAGATGTAGAGTGGCAAGGTGGCGCAGCGGTAGAGTTGCTGCCTTGCAGCGCCAGGGACCCAGGTTCGATCCTGACCACGGGTGCTGTCTGTACGGAGTTTGTCCCTTCTCCCCGTGACCCCGTGGGTTTTCTCCGGCTGCTCCGGAAAAGCTCCTCCAACACTCCAAAGACGTGCATGTTTGTAGGTTGTTGGGCCTGGGCACAACTATAAACTGTCCCTAGTGTGTAAGACTAGGTGGTCGCTGGTTGATGAGGACTCAGTGGGCTGGTTATGCACTGTATCTCTAAAGACTAAAGCAGGGGGTTCCCAACCTTTCTCGTCAAATAACAGTCTTATTTCACTTATTTATCAACAACTAATTTTTTTTTTTTTTTAATTTTAACTTTTTAACCAGAAAATAAAGGAAAAGAAAAGAGAAAGAATAAGAGAGAGAAAAAATGAGAGGTGCAAAGATAGGACCCCTAGACTACCAAAGTACTGTAGCCAAAGAGTGAATAAAGATGTAAGAGAGGAGAAGAGTAAAAAAAGAAAGGAAAAAAAAATTTTTGGAGATATACCTGCTTCTCGTCCCCCCCCCGCCACCCACCTCACCCACCCCATAGTTGGATTTAAATCCAAAGTTGTGTTGCACCATACTATCCTTGAAAACTAATAATGATCCGGTGCCTGTTTTCCGGAGCTCCCGTTGCAACAGCTGCGTCCGCTGGACTGGAGGGCGGCAGCTTCGACCACCCCCGGGCCGCGGAGCTTGAACCGCGGGATTGACTGACCATCGCCCGGTGGGGTATCGCCTCGGCGCAGAGGGAGAAGAGGAGGGAAGAGACAGTAACTCTAAGACTTTTGCCTCCATCACAGTGAGGAGGTGCTTGGTGAACTCACTGTGGTGGATGTTAATTTGTGTTTATTGTGTGTTGTTTATTATTACATGTATGGCTGCAGGCAATAGCATTTCGTTCAGACCGAAAGGTCTGAATGACAAATAAAGGATTCAATTCAATTCAATTCAACACTGCCAGTCAATGAGAAACGTACAAATCCATGTAGAATCAACAAATCTACCCCCTGGGTGTGTGAAATTTACCCCCCTGGGGGCACATTTACCCCAGGTTGGGAATCCTTGTACTAAAGGGCCCCAACCTAATACGTCATCTGTCCAAGTCCCTTTCCCCGATGCTGCCTGGCTCACTCAATTAGATCATAGGATCATCAGAGGATTTAGAATTAGGCCATTCGGCCCATCGGGTCTGCTAGCACATTAACTCTCGCACTTTGTGTTTTGCCCATGATTCCAGCCACTGCAGTTCCTTGTGCCAACCAAGAGATCTGTTTGGAAAAGTGCTGTGGAATAATCGTTAATGTGCACAAAACAATTCAGATGAGAGAGTAACATCTCAAACCCTTAAGGGGTTGGACAGGCTAGATGCAGGAAGATTGTTCCCGATGTTGGGGAAGTCCAGGACAAGGGGTCACAGTTTAAGGATAAGGGGGAAATCCTTTAGGACCGAGATGAGAAAAAAAAATTTTCACACAGTGAGTGGTGAATCTCTGGAACTCTCTGCCACAGAAGGTAGTTGAGGCCACAGTTCATTGGCTATATTTAAGAGGGAGTTGGATGTGGCCCTTGTGGCTAAAGGGATCAGGGGGTATGGAGAGAAGGCAGGTATGGGATACTGAGTTGGATCAGCCATGATCGAAGGGCCAAATGGCCTACTCCTGCACCTATTTTCTATGTTTCTATGTTTCTATGCAATGTGAGTACAGGAGCCTGAGCGATGGCCAGTTTAGTTTTTAATGCCCTTGAAATAGCACCCATCCACATCCTTCTGACCCACAAGCACAGTACATAGATCAGCTTGCTAAACACTGTAACTTCCCCTCCCATTCCCACACTGACTTTTCCATCCTGGGCCTCCTCCATTGTCAGAGTGAGGCCCAACGCAGATTGGAGGAGCAGCACCTCATATTTCGCTTGGGCAGCTTACACCCCAGCGGTATGAACATTGACGTCTCTAACTTCAAGTAAACCTTGTTTTCCCTCTCTCTCCATCCCTCCCCCATCCCAGTTCTCCCATCAGTCTGACTGTCCTCCTGATTAACTTTTATCTTTGAACGCCTCGTTGTCACCTTCTCCTCGCTAACAATGATCTTTTCTACATTTTCCTTGGGCTTCGTCCCCTTTGCTCTCTCGTTTTCACACCTTACCCTTCCATATCTCTGTGTCTCCCTCTCCCCTGACTCTCGGAAAGAAGATCTCGACCTAAAACTTTGGCGGCAAAAACAGGAAAGTAGACTATTATCTGAATGGTGGCCGATTAGGAAAAGGGGAGATGCAACGAGACCTGGGTGTCATGGTACACCAGTCATTAAAAGTAGGCATGCAGGTGCAGCAGGCAGTGAAGAAAGCAAATGGTATGTTAGCATTCATAGCAAAAGGATTTGAGTATAAGAGCAGGGAGGTTCTACTGCAGTTGTACAGGGTCTTGGTGAGACCACACCTGGAGTATTGCGTACAGTTTTGGTCTCCTAATCTGAGGCAAGACATTCTTGCCATAGAGGGAGTACAGAGAAGGTTCACCAGACTGATTCCTGGGATGTCAGGACTTCCATATGAAGAAAGACTCGGCTTGTACTCGCTAGAATTTAGAAGATTGAGGGGGGGATCTTATAGAAACTTACAAAATTCTTAAGGGGTTGGACAGGCTAGATGCAGGAAGATTGTTCCCGATGTTGGGGAAGCCCAGAACAAGGGGTCACAGTTTAAGGATAAGGGGGAAATCTTTTAGGACCGAGATGAGGAAAACATTTTTCACACAGAGAGGGGTGAATCTGTGGAATTCTCTGCCACAGAAGGTAGTTGAGGCCGATTCATTGGCTATATTTAAGAGGGAGTTAGATGTGGCCCTTGTGGCTAAAGGGATCAGGGGGTATGGAGAGAAGGCAGGTACAGGATACTGAGTTGGATGATCAGCCATGATCATATTGAATGGCGGTGCAGGCTCGAAGGGCCAAATGGCCTACTCCTGCACCTATTTTCTATGTTTCTATGTTTCTATGTCTCTAACTTCAAGTAAACCTTGTTTTCCCTCTCTCTCCATCCCTCCCCCATCCCAGTTCTCCCACCAGCCTGACTGTCCTCCTGATTAACTTTTATCTTTGAACGCCTCGTTGTCACCTTCTCCTCGCTAACAATGATCTCTTCTACATTTTCCTTGGGCTTCGTCCCCTTTGCTCTCTCGTTTTCACACCTTACCCTTCCATATCTCTGTGTCTCCCACTCCCTGACTCTCGGAAAGAAGGTCTCGACCCAAAATGTTATCCATTTCTTCCATCCAGCGATGCTGCCTGTCCTATCTTGTTTTTTTCCCAGCATTTTGTGTCTATCTTCGGTGTAAACCAGCATCTGCAGTTCCCTCCTATACATAGATCCCATGTTGTGTGTGAATATTGACACCAGTTTTATAGCTCAGAGCAGCTTGGACCTCTACACTGTATCAAATTGATCGAGTCCACATGAGCAGCGCCAACTGGAGTTACTGGGTAATGAATACAAATGGAAACTATGATGGAATTTTCCACCACTCAAGGCAAGGGCCCACCATGTTGTCCCTCTACCACGACATAAACATTAGCTCGCTGTCAAGCAGAGATGTGACGTGGCAATTCGTTTCCCTCGAGATCAACGAGCAGCGAGGTGGAACAACTGTAAAGGCCACGTTATAAAGAGACTGGAAAAATACATTCCAAGATTGCAACGGCAATGAATGGAGTTTTTATTGTGGCTTCTGAATTAGTTGTCCGTGGCAATATTTGGCAGCAGCGAGCGAGCACTGCTTCAGTCCTGGGGCCATCACCAGGCTCTTGTGCAGACTTTGTGGACAGGTTGGTTGCCATCAAACACAGAGGAGCCAATGATTCAGATTCAACAGGTTCAGTTTCTTCAACTGTCTGCTGATCACGCCATCACAGAGCTTCCTTAGTGGGTCGATGTGGCCATGGAGTCATACAACCTCCGGCTCAGAGACGGGTGGAAACCTATAACTCGCTTTGTTTCTTTTTGTGTGTGTGTGTGTGTGTGTGTGTGTGTGTGTGTGTGTGTGTGTGTGTGTGTGTGTGTGTGTGTGTGTGTGTGTGTGTGTGTGTGTGTGTGTGCGCGTGCGTGCGTGCGCGTGTGTGTGTGTGTGTGTGTGTGTGTGTGTGTGTGTGTGTGTGTGTGTGTGTGTGCGCGCGCATGCGCGTTCTTTCTGTGTGTGCATGTGTGTGTGCGCGCGTGTGTATGTGTGTGTGTGTGTGTGCATGCATTTTGTGTGCGCATGTGTGCATGCATTTTGTGTATGAGTGTGAGCATGTGTGTGTATCTGTGTGTGTGTTTGACCGTGTGTGTGCGTTTGCCCATGTTTGTGTGCATGTGCATGTCGTGTGTGCATGCGAGCAAAAGTGCATGCATTTTGTGCATGAGTGTGTGCACGTGCATGTATCCGTGTGCCTGTGTTTGTCCATGTCTGTGCGCGTTTGCCCATGTTTGTGTGCATGCATGTTGTGTGTGCATGTCTGTTTGCATGTGTATGAGTGTGAGCATGTGTGTGTCCATGTACATGTGTCCATGTGCACCCGTGTGTGTGTGCGTGTGCATGTGCGTGTGCACATGTATAAACTAGAAGAACCCCCAAAACCTTCCAAGTGCAATAGCAACACACCTTTAAGACCTGAAGCTTGTAATATCTGTAAAACACTGTGCTTTGCCAAACAGTGAATTTTACTGAAGACAAAGCAGACTTTATTGGACAGCTAAAATTTACAGACCACATACAGGACTGAGGTGCAAAGTCACCTTAATTCAGTGAAAGAATCAGCTTGTTTTTCGAGAAACAGTTTGCTTTTAACACTTTACTGTGTGGAAATTTACCAAGAACAGAATCTGTACTTGAGAAACTCAGCGGGTGAGGCAGCATCTATGGAGCGAAGGAAATAGGCAACTGAAGAAGGGTCTCGACCCGAAACGTTGCCTATTTCCTTCGCTCCATAGATGCTGCCTCACCCGCTGAGTTTCTCCAGCACTTTTGTCTACCTTCGATTTTCCAGCATCTGCAGTTCCTTCTTAAACAAGAATCTGTACTTGATCCCAAATTTGAGAGCAGTTTTAAATGTCTCTGGCATTGTCCCAGTGTTTAGTAATCCCAGTTCATGACTGTGGGAAGCCTTGGCTTCAGAGTAACATTCCTGCCTTGGAAAGGAAGTTGAGATAATTTGCAGATCCAAAAGCTTTGAACGTAATCTGGGTTGACTGTGCAATGCAGTATTGTTAGAAGCATTCTGGAGATGAGATTTTAAACCAAGCATCTAAATGCCTTATTAATTTAGTTTAGTTTAAACATAGAAAATAGGTGCAGGAGTAGGCCATTCAGTCCTTCGAGCTAGCCATTCAATATCTCCCCATATCCCTTGATTCCGTTAGCCCATTGCCTTAGCTAAATCTGTAGGCGTTTAGAAATACAGTGTGGAAACAGGCATTTCGGCCCACGAGGCCGACCAGCAATCACATGGAAACATAGAAACATAGAAAATAGGTGCATGAGTAGGCCATTCGGCCCTTCGAGCCTGCACCGCCATTCAATATGATCATGGCTGATCATCCAACTCAGTATCCTGTACCTGCTTTCTCTCCATACCCCCTGATCCCTTTAGCCACAAGGGCCACATCTAACTCCCTCTTAAATGTAGCCAATGAACTGGCCTCAACTACATTCTGTGGCAGAGAATTCCACAGATTCACCACTCTCTGTGTAAAAAATGTTTTTCTCATCTCAGTCCTTCAAGATTTCCCCTTTATCCTTAAGCTGTGACCCCTTGTTCTGGACTTCCCCAACATCGGGAACAATCTTCCTGCATCTAGCCTGTCCAACCCCTTAAGAATTTTGTAAGTTTCTATAAGATCCTCCCTCAATCTTCTAAATTCTAGAGCGTACAAGCCGAGTCTATCCAGTCTCTGCAGATCACCCGCATATTACTTCTATCTAACACACTAGGGACAATTTTACGGAAGTCAATTAACCTACAAACCTGTACGTCTTTGGAGTGTGGTAGGAAACCGCAGCACCCGGAGCAAACCCACGTGGTCACGGGGAGAAGATACTAACTCCGTACGGACAGCACCCATGGTCAGGATCGAACCCGGGTCCCTGGCGCTGTGAGGCTGCAACCGCTGCACCACCGTGCCGCGCTGAAGGCTGGTGAAGCAGCAACTCACTTGCACGTCGGTGAGACCAAGCGTAGGTTGGGCGATCGCTTCGCCGAACACCTCCGCTCAGTCCGCAATAACCTACCTGACCTCCCGGTGGCTCAGCACTTCAACTCCCCCTCCCATTCCCAATCCGACCTCTCTGTCCTGGGTCTCCTCCATTGCCAGAGTGAGCAACAGCGGAAATTGGAGGAACAGCACCTCATATTCCGTCTGGGGTCCTTGCGTCCTTATGGCATTAACATTGAATTCTCCCAATTTGGCTAGCCCGTGCTGTCTCCTCCCCTTCCTTAACCCTCTAGCTGTCTCCTCCCACCCTCCCATCCGCCCGCCCTCGGGCTCCTCCTCCTCCTCCCCTTTTCCTTCTTTCTTTCCCCACCCCCCATCAGTCTGAAGAAGGGTTTCGGACCGAAACGTCGCCTATTTCCTTCGCTCCATAGATGCTGCTGCACCCGCTGAGTTCCTCCAGCAATTTTGTGTACCTTCGATATTCCAGCATCTGCAGTTCCCTTTTGATCACTTGCACGTCGTCAGGTCAAGGGTACTGCACTTAATGCTATCCTCCACATTGGTGTATCGCAACGCTGTCTGGGTGATCGTTTTATTTATTTATGTGTTTTCTGGGACTGATGCAGCACTAACCAAGTCCAGAACAACTTGCCCATCTCTGATTTCCCATCAGGAAGTGTTAGTGAGCCAGCTTCCTAAACCGGTGCAGTCCTTTCCATGAAAGTTCTCCCACCACATCGTTTGGGAGGGAGCTCCAGAATTTAGACCCAGTGACAACTCAGGACGTGTCGGAAGGAACTGCAGATGCCGGTTTACACCGAAGATAGACGCAAAGTGCTGGAGTAACTCAACGGGTCAGGGAGCATCTGTGGAGAAAAGGGACAGGTGACGTTGGCTAGGCTTGCTCCGGCACACGCTAACTTCATGCTTCTGTCCATCTATACTACTCTGAATGCCAATGTTCATCAGGGGAGGGGAGCAAGATGCCTTTCTGTCACTGTACAACTCATCATCATCGGCGGTCTCTGGAAACGAGTATGACTGTCCTCTCCTCTCCATGGGGTCGTCTACTTGTGGGTCTGCAGATGTCTGTAGAGGCCGATCCCCGATCCACACACCTTGGTGGAGACTGGCGGTGGTCCGTAGTCGTCGAGCCCCCCTTCTCTCTCCCCCCTTACGGTGCTGTCCCTTTGTCTCCTCGACACGCCATTTCGTGACGTGCAGCTCCTTCCTGCACGGATTTCCTCCAGGAGCGCCTGTCCAGTGCAAGATGCTCCCAGTTGTTCGATGTGATGTGGAATTTCTTCAGACTGTTCTTGTTGTTGTCCTTGAAGCGTTACTTTGGCCCGCCGGGGGTACGCCGACCTTCCTTCAATTGAGGATTTGTTTAGGGAGACAGACGTGTGTTGGACATGCGGATGACATGGCCAGCCCATCGAAGTTGGTGCTGCATTATTGTGGTGGTGATGCTGGTCATGTTGGCTTCCTCCAAAACGCTGATGTTGGTGCGTTTGTCCTCCTAGCTGATCCTCAGAAGCTTTCCTAAGGATCTTTGATGGTATTGTTCCAGGGCTCTCAGGCGCCTGCTGTAGGTGGTCCATGACTCGGCTCCATACAACAGGGTGGATGGGACAAAGGCTCTGTAGACCAGCAGTTTTGTTTGAACCTTTCGGTCTCGGTCTTCAAAGACTCCTTTCCTGAGCCTGGCGTAGGCTCCACTGGCGACTGTACAACTACAACGTGCTCGAATGGAGCGCAGATGCTGGTTTAAACTGAAGATAGACACAAAATGCTGGGGTAACTCAGCGGGACAGGCAGCATCTCCTGAGAGAAGGAACGGGTGACGTTTCGGATCAAGGCCCTCCGTCAGACAGTCTGAAGAAGGGCCTCGACCCAAAACATCACCCAGTCCTTCTCTCAGGAGATGCTGCCTGTCGCGTTGAGTTACTCCAGCATTATGTGTCTATCTGTACAACTTCAACCCAGACTTCGTCAAATAAATTGGGGGGGGGGGGGGTTTCGTGAGGGGGACTGTTCAATCTGTGAAGTGTTTCAAAATATATCAACCCATTACAGACGTACCTTGTCCAGCTCTGTCAGGAAATAATTGTTATGGCCCTTGCACTCTGGCTCATTTCAAATGGATGCCGTGATTGCCACCCTCTAGATGGCAGGTTTACCTCTCGGAGGGTGGGGGAGGGGTGCCGCTCCCTGCATTCGTTGACACGGGGAACTGCCTGTACTTGCAGCATTGTCAGGCGGTGACAGTGCCTGCTTCTGCCTGTCAGCCCTTTAATTGCTGCGAGCCGTAGATCAGTCTAATAGCCGCGTTTTTCACAGAGCCAACATCTCCCTTTTGCAATCAATTTGGAGAAAAGCAGCCATAATGCTTCATCACTGTCGGGAGATGGTGCCTTTACCTGATTTGTAACCTGCCTTTAACTCTGAGCAATATTCCTTTCAGCCGAGCAAATTGCCCTAAAAGCCTAGAACAGAATCTTCCCAGTTGACAATAATATTTTACCAACAAGTCCGTCCGTCCCCCCCACCCCCACCTTACGGTTCTTCTCCCTCCCCCCCCCCCCCCCCCCGCCAATCCCTTCTCTCCATAATTCCCTCCCAGTGGATCAGCTGTTATGTTTCACATAATGGATTTACATTATATTGGGAATAAAAGCAGATGTCAGCAAAATAATAAAATATCAGCAAAGCACATTGGAATACCAAGAATCACAATGGCATCAGTGACTAAAGTCTATAAAAATGCTAATCCAGTGCACAATAAAAATAGAGGGGGGGAAAATGGTACATTGGATAAAGATCTAAAGCAGAGCTATTTTATAGCCTGGCTGCTCCAATCGACGATCTAAACGCTTGTAAAAGATGATCAAATTAGAACGGGGCAGTGTCGGCTGTGACACCACTCATTAACCAGCTCCAAGATTTATTTTTCAGAGTCAGAGTTTTATCAAGAGTCTGAAGAAGGGTTCCGACCCAAAATGTCACCGGCCCCTCTTCTCCAGAAATGCTGCCTGACCTGACCCGCTGAGTTGCTCCAGCACTTTGTGTCTAAGCCTTGGTGTAAACCAGCATCTGCAGTTCCTCCCCACACCAAGTTTTTTTTTTTTAAATCGGGACACAAGGAACTGGAATCTTGAGCTAAACACAAAGTGCTGGAGGAACTCAGCGGGCCGGACAGCATCTGTGGAGGGAAGGCTGTGGAGGCCATGTCAGTGGATATCTTTAAGGCAGAGAGAGATAGATTCTTCATTAGTACGGGTGTCAGAGGTTATGGGGAGAAGGCAGGAGAATGGGGTTAGGAGGGAGAGATAGATCAGCCATGATTGAATGGCGAAGTAGACTTGATGGGATGGGCTGAATGGCCTAATTCTACTCCTTTCAGATGACCTTATGCCCTTGTGGAATGGACAGGCGACGTTTTCAGGAGAAATCATCAGGGATTCTTGTCTGAAAAACCGCCCGCCCCAAAACATCGCCAGTCCATTCCCTCCCCAACAAAGCAGAGCCTATATCGATGACTCAGGAAAGATGGCGCCCACAATGATCACAAGGGAGATGCTTTATCCATACCGAAGTAGTAGATTGAGGGGGGATCTTATGGAAACTTACAAAATTCTTAAGGGGTTGGACAGGCTAGATGCAGGAAGATTGTTCCCGATGTTGGGGGAAGTCCAGAACAAGGGGTCACAGTTTAAGGGTAAGGGGGAAGTCTTTTAGGACCAAGATGAGAAAAACATTTTTCACACAGAGAGTGGTGAATCTGTGGAACTCTCTGCCACAGAAGGTAGTTGAGGCCACAGTTCATTGGCTATATTTAAGAGGGAGTTAGATGTGGCCCTTGTGGCTAAAGAGATCAGGGGGTATGGAGAGAAGGCAGGTACGGGATACTGAGTTGGATGATCAGCCATGATCATATTGAATGGCGGCGCAGGCTCGAAGGGCCGAATGGCCTACTCCTGCACCTATTTTCTATGTTTCTATGTAAGGAATCATTGATGACAATGTCTAGTCTAGTTTCGTTTAATTTAGTTGAGTTTATTGTCACCTGTAACGAGGTGCAGTGAAAAGCTTTTGTTGCATGCTAACCAGTCAACGGAAAGACAAAATATGATTACAATTGAGCCGTTTACAGTAGAAAAGGGAATAGCCTTTAGTGCAAGGTAAAGCCAGCAAAGTCCTATCAAGATAGACAAAATGTTGGAGTAACTCAGCGGAACAGGCAGCTTCTCTGGATAGAAGGAATGGGTGACGTTTCGGGTCAAGACAGTCCGATCAAGGATAGTCCGAGGGTCACCAATGAGGTAGATAGTAGTTCAACACTGCTCTCTGGTTGTGGTAGGATGGTTCAGTTGCCTAATAACAGCCGGGAAGAAACTGCCCCTGATATGAAGTGAAGTCATGGACCCAGAGAAATATCATAGTATGAGTAGCAGGAAGATTGTTCCTGATGTTGGGGAAGTCCAGGACAAAGGGGTCACAGTTTAAGGATAAGGGGGAAATCCTTTAGGACCGAGATGCGAAAAAAATGTTTCACACAGATAGTGGTAAATCTCTGGAACTCCCTGCCACAGAAGGTAGTTGAGGCCACAGTTCATTGGCTATATTTAAGAGGGAGTTAGATGTGGCCCTTGTGACTAAAGGGATCAGGGGGTATGGAGAGAGGGCAGGTACAGGATACTGAGTTGGATGATCAGCCATGATCACATTGAATGGCGGTGCAGGCTCGAAGGGCCGAATGGCCTACTCCTGCACCTATTTTCTACGTTTCTATCTATGTCTATGACCCGCAGAAACCACTGCAGCCTGTCAGCATTTAAATAGTTTATGCTGCATTAATTTGCAAATGTGAAAAGACGGTATGAATGGATCCACTTCTGAAGCCTTCAATTCATCATTTACGGCTGCAGCTGGGTGATTTTGCTTGTAAATCTGGGTGAAAAAAACACTATGTTTTTCCATTATGAATAATAGGTTGCTTTGTCAGTGCAAACAATCAAAATAAGCACGTTTTGCTGACAACATGTAGAAACAAAGAACTGCAGATGCTGATTTGCACTGAAGACAGGCGCAAAGGGACACACTTGAAATTAGAAACATAGAAACATAGAAAATAGGTGCAGGTGTAGGCCATTCGGCCCTTTGAGCCTGCACCGCCATTCAATATGATCATGGCTGATCATCCAACTCAGTATCCCATCCCTGCCTTCTCTCCATACCCCCTGATCCCTTTAGCCACAAGGGCCACATCTAACTCCCTCATAAATATAGCAATTAGAGATATTAACGTACCCCTCTTAAATATAGTAATTAGAGATATTATATAAAATTAGAGATATTAGCGTTCATGCCACTGGGTTCTAAGCTGCCCAAGCAAAATATGAAGATTACATGTTTCAGTAAGACCGTCTCTCATTCTGAGAGGAATATAAACCTAACCTCAACTCCCTTCATCCTAGCAATCAACCCTGTGAATCTTCTCTAACTGGCTTCCAATTCAGTATGACATTCCTTGTCACCCTGCATTCAAAGCCCTATTTCTTTTATACACCATAACACTTGGAACTATGACCAACATTCCACTTGTTTAGCTTGGTTTTGTTACAGTTTAGTTTGTTATTGTCACATGTACCGAGCTACAATGGAACCCTCTTCATCACTTGCTGAACCTTTGTGCTAACATTTTAGACTGGACTAAATGGGACCCGTTGGGTCTCATGATCACACGGGAGGGCTGATCCCCTCCAAGGCAATATTCCACCTCTCCACCAATTCCAATATTGCTGGCCAGTAGGGGGGGTGGGGGGGTGTTCTGGAGTGCTAGTATGGGTGTTGTGGGCCGAAAGGACTGGTTTCCAGAGGGCTAGTATGGACAATGTGGGCCGAATGGATTCTTGGGCTGGCAGCTCAGTTACTCAGGCCTGGTGGGCTGGCAGCTCAGTTACTCAGGCCTGGTGGGCTGGCAGCTCAGAAACAGCCAGAAATTCTGCCCAAAACAAGTGAGAGACTCTGTGTGAGAGAGAAGAGGGAGAGGGTGGAGAATCAATTTTAGACATTTTTCATATTTTTCTGCAGATCACAGCAATGAAGGAGGAAAGTCTATCCTGGCCTGGATCTTACAATGAGAAAAATACTGGGGTAAGGTTTAATACTTCCAGGGGGAATACTTACTGAGGGGCCGAATGGACTCCTGGGCTAGTACAGGCCTGATGGCCGAAGGGACTCTTTTAAAAAAACTCTGAGTGAAATCTCAGTAAAAGCCACTTTTTCTAAATTTTCCCTGGCCTGGCACGGGCCTTTTGGGCCAAAATGCTCCTTCTGTGCTAATACGGGCATTTTGGGCAAAAGGGACTGGTTTCGCGGCTAATTGGGGCCTTGTGAGCTGAAATTAGTGGTTTCAGGCAGGCCAAACAACTCATTTCATTTCATTTCCAATTGCATTGCAGTTTCAAGCACAGGGCAGGCCGAATAGCTCATTGCATTTTCATTTCATTTCCATTGCCATTGCACTTTCAAGCACAGGGCAGGCTCAAGCCAAACAGCTCATTGCATTTTCACTTCATTTCCATTGCCATTACAGTTTCAAGCACAGGGCAGGCCAAACAACTCATTTCATTTTCATTAAGGGCTAACAATTCATTTATTCAAGTACATTGCATATTCACAGTGTTCTGTAGGTGCCCTGCTCAGACAGAGAGTTGTGACCTCTCCCTCGCCATCTTGCAGACAGACTGAGCCACGCCCACACTTCCAGGTTTTATAGTCCCTCCCCCCTCCCACCGGAAGGGTCGTGGCCTTCATGGCGGTGATTGACAGGAGAGAGAATCTCAAGATTTTTTAAACACTAATAGGTCTTTTATTTTTAATCAATGGGAAAAATCCTCGGGGCCTGCGCAGCGGAGGAGGACTCTGAGTAAGATGGCCCAAAAATCACAGCCATGTGTGCTAGGGTTTTTTTCTAAAAATCAAAGCACAGTGCAAACAGGAAGTGGTCAAGATGACACTTTTAATTATTTAGATTTCATATACTTGGGCTGCCAAATCATGATATACCACATGATCACTTAAACACTGTCTGTCCATTGTCCTTCACAGGTGCTGCCTGGCCCACAGTATTTCATTTTCCTCGTTACTTACGTCTTATAGATTGTGTCAACCAGTTGGGGACTCGAGGGATGCATTACTCACTACCGGACTTGTTCTTGAAGCCATGGTACCAATGTGGCAGATCCTGGTCAATGGTGATCCAGCACAGGGTGTCGCTGGTGGTGGTACTGCCATAGAAGGTCAAGAGCAGTGGGTCGAAACGTCATACCTGGGAAAAGTCATTGCCTGCAACTGATATGGTGCAGTTGTTACCTGCCATTTATCATCCCAAGCCTCATCATCTTACTGAAGGTAGGCATGACTTGCTTCCCTCTCAAGCTTCACACAGAGAGTGTCCGCAGTAAGACCTGGCACTGTCGGGCAGCAACCCTACCACTGTGCCACTGTGTCTCTGGAGAACGTTGATAGGTGATGTTTCGGGTCGAGACACTTCTTCAGACATATCAATGGTCAACAAAGCCTTATTTGCCACATATGCACCAGTGAAATTCTATTTTGCATATATCACACATGCTGGCGCCACCATTTTTGGCGCCATTATTCCAGGCCCAAAGTCCGATCGTACCCTCACTTATAACATAAGAATGTCATCGATGGAAAGCTGCAGATGGTTGGGACAAAAACATCACCTTGACACACTACCCTGCGATTCCCGTTGACTTGCAGTCACTGCCTCAAAAAGCCTGGCAGTATCATCAAAGACCCACACCATCCTGGCCACACACTCATCTCCCTGCTACCTTCAGGTAGAAGGTACAGGAGCCTGAAGACTGCAACAACCAGGTTCAGGAATAGCTACTTCCCCACAGCCATCAGGCTATTAAACCTGGCTCGGACAAAGCTCTGATTATCAATAACCCATTATCTGTTATTTGCACTTTATCAGTTTATTTATTCATGTGTGTATATATTTATATTATGGTATATGGACACACTGATCTGTTTTGTAGTAAATGCCTGCTATGTTCTGTGTGCTGAAGCAAAGCGAGAATTTCATTGTCCTATACAGGGACACATGACAATAAACTCACTTGAACTCGAACTCCATCAGTGCCCCATCTTGGATGGATGTAGAAGGCTGAGGCTCTGCTGCATGGAGGAGAGAACGTCTTGGCAGAATCCACACCAACACTTATCACTCAACTAATATTAAAGGAACCTGCTATCTCGTTTTTATTATCTGGCTGTTTGCGTGATCCTATTGAGTATAATCTGAAGCTTCTTTTCATAAAACAACGTTGATATTCTAAAAACATTTGCAGCCTTTCTTTCAGTCAGGGCGGCATGGTGGTGCAGCGGTAGAGTTGCTGCCTCACAGCGCCAGAGACCCGGGTTCGATCCTGACTACGGGTGCTGTCTGTACGGAGTTTGTACGTTCTCCCTGTGACCTGCGTGGGTTTTATCCGGGTGCTCCCACAATACAAAGACATACAGGCTTGCAGGTTAATTAGCTGGGTAAATTTGTAAATTGTCCCTAATGTGTGCAGAATAGTGTTACTGTGCGGGGATCGCTGGTCGGTGTGGACTCGGTGGGCCGAAGGGCCTGTTTCCGCGTTGTATCCCGAAACTAAACTAAACTAAACTAAAAAAATAGGAAACGACCTTCAGGACGTACACGGAATCATTAACATTATCAGTATTTTTTTTAAGCAGGAATAGTTTTTTCACCAAAGGCTCTTGAGAGATGAGAAGAATATTGGGCATGAAAATAAGAACACGAAACATCTTGAAACAATTCATTCACTCAATGATTTCATGTTCGCTTGTCCCATCAGAAGGGATGGCTGTGGAAAGATTCTCATCTCAATGTGCTCGTTTACATTTGGATGACTAATGTGGCATTTACATTCACCTCGTTCTAAATGGCTTCTTGCAAAACATTTCAGGGAAACAAAGGCGTAATGTGAATCTACTGTGCTTCAGGTGGTAATGATAATGTTCCACAGTGTAATGAAAATGTGTACAAGGTATCGAACAAAGCCGATAGCCGTGGGCACCAGTCTGATTTGATTTTGTCTTTTCTTCCACTCTCTTGACTACATAACTCAAGGTTGTGGGTGTAATTCGAAAGTCAAGAGCAGTCATGAGGCACGAGCAAATTATTTATCGTGAGTGTCTGCAAAAGGCCTATTTTCCCAAAGACACAAAGTAAAAACATCGATGCAGTAAGTTGCTGAACTGTGTCGAAGCAAGCAGAAAAGCCAGTCGCTAGAAAATAACTTTGCCTTCAGAGTGGGAGAGCAGAGACATATATGTGATGGAGACATAATGGAGGCATGGTGGAGCAGCGGTAGAGTTGCTGCCTCACCGCGCCAGAGACACGGGTTTGATCCTAACTCCAGATGCTGTCTGTACGGAGTTTGTACGTTCTCCCTGTGACCTGCGTGGGTTTGCACCGGTTTCCTCCCACACTCCAAAAACGTACATGTTTGTAAGCTATTTGGCTTGGTATAATTGTAAAATGTCGCTCGTGTGTCGGATAGTGTAATGCCCCTGTCCCACTTAGGAAACCTGAACGGAAACCTCTGGAGACTTTGTGCCCCACCCAAGGTTTCCGTGCGGTTCCCGGAGGTTTTTCTCAGTCTCCCTACCTGCTTCCACTACCCGCAACCTCCGGCAACCACCTGCAACCTCCGGGAACCGCACGGAAACCTTGGGTGTGGCGCAAAGTCTCCAGAGGTTTCCGTTCAGGTTTCCACAGTGGGACAGGGGGCATTAGTGCGCGGGGATCGCTGGTCGGCGCAGACCCGGTGGGCCGAAGGGCCTGTTTCCCCGCTGTATCTCTAAACTAGACCAAACAAGGAACTGCGGATGCTGGGATGGTGTGTAACCGTGTTGAGTCTGAAGAAGGATCCAAAGCCAAAATACAGCCTCACAACGCCAGACACCTGGGTTTAAACCTGGCCTTGGGTGCTGTGGAGCTGCCAGGCTTGCGACACCACCAGTTACTTACACATTCCCCTCCCCATCTTTCAGTCTGGAATGGCCACCCATCCTAATTGGAAATACTGCTGGACTTGCCTTTGTATGACCTCCCGCCATTGACACCTGACTCCCCGCACTCCACCCACTGGTCATTCCTCCCCATGTGGACCATAGTTGAGGATCTGGTGAGATGTCCAGGGTCCAGGTGACAACCGCTGGACCTCAACTTTCACCGGCACAGGCAAAACAGATTTGCCACTTCACCCTCAGATTAGCGTTACAGATTTGCCAGAAAGATCCCTGTTCACCTTCGGTGTTGCCGAGTTCCTGGCTGTTCATAGGTTCATAAGTGATAGAGACAGAATTAAGCCATTCGGCCCGTCTAGTCTACTCCACCATTCAATCATGGCTGATTTGTCTTTCCCTCCCAGCCCCATTCTCCTGCCTTCTCCCCGTAACCCCTGACAACCCGTACTAATCAAGAATCTATCTATCTCAGCCTTAAAAATACCCATTGAGGGACGTCCTTTAATCTGGTCCTAGACTCTTCCACTAGTGGAAAAATTCTCTCACATCCACACCACAATCCACTGAAGATTGAAAGACGGAGTAAACTTGAGGGGCAAAAAAGCCTAATTCTGCTCCTAGAATTTATGAACTTATCAGTTACTCCAGCATTTTGTGACTTTTTTTAAAGTACAGCAGTAAGTCTTAGCTCTCCCTCCACCATTGCCCTGTGGCCACGTGGCCCGCTGTTATTTGGAGAGCAGGGCAGGGTGCATTTTATATTCATTCCGTGTGTGCTTCTGTTTGCTCGTTGCTCCATAATGAGTCGTTTTTGCCTGATTTAAAGCAGCCAAGTGTCATTGTTCCTCTCTCCATGAAACTGATATATAAATCATTAAACCCACAGCAAGCTCCTCGCATGCCATCAATCCTAATGCTTGCTACGAGGCATCAAACAAGGGAATCAATTGAAGTGTAGCATATGCAGATTTCCATGTTCCATCCCACTGAGATGAGTGACTTCTTTATCTAGGCAGGACTTGAATGGTTATTTTCGTTTAGTTTGGTTGAGTTTAGTGATACAGCGCGGAAACAGGCCCTTCGGCCCACCGAGACGGTGCCGACCAGCGATCCCCGTACACAAACACCATGTTACACACACTCGGGACAATTTGCAATTTTACCAAAGCCAATTAGCCTTAAAAACCTGCACATGTTTGGAGTGTGGGAGGAAACCGGAGCAGCCGGAGAAAACCCACACGATCATGGAGAGAACTCAGGAGCTCAGATAGCAGCCGAGGTCAGGATCGAACCCGGGTCTCTGGCGCTGTTGGGCAGCAAATCTGCTACTGTACCACCGCGCCACACAGTAGACTTCTTAATCCATCTCCAACAAACATCAATACCTGGGTCTCCTCCATTGCCAGAGTGAGCAACAGCGGAAATTGGAGGAACAGCACCTCATATTCCGTCTGTCCTTGCGTCCTTATGGCATTAACATTGAATTCTCCCAATTTGGCTAGCCCGTGCTGTCTCCTCCCCTTCCTTTACCCTCTAGCTGTCTCCTCCCACCCTCCCATCCGCCCGCCCTCGGGCTCCTCCTCCTCCTCCCATTTTCCTTCTTTCTTTCCCTACCCCCCATCAGTCTGAAGAAGGGTTTCGGCCCGAAACGTCGCCTATTTCCTTCGCTCCATAGATGCTGCTGCACCCGCTGAGTTTCCCCAGCAATTGTGTGTAACATCAATACCTAAGCTGTTTCCTGTTAGCTTTCTGTCAGCAAACGGGCTTTGATCTCAGGACGGTACACAAAATTGCTGGAGAAACTCAGCAGGTGCAGCAGCATCTATGGAGCGAAGGAAATAGGCAACGTTTCGGGCCGAAACCCTTCTTCAGGGCATTGAGGATGAGACGATAGAAATTTTAATTTGTACATAACCTTTGGGCAAAGCGTTTTCACCTATTAAAACATTCCGAGGCTTTCCATAGGATGCTCAGCAGAGAAAAAAGCACAAAGATAGACGCAAAATGCTGGAGTAACGCAACGAATCGGGCAACATCTCCTAGAGTAAAGGAATGGGTGACCATTCTGGTCGGAACCCTTTACAGGCTGAAAGATAGAGAAGGCCAGAACACACCAGGGCCGGCAACAGATGACCTCAAGAAGGGTGGAGTCCATAATGGCCCATTGTTGGTTGGGGAAGATGTGCTAACGACAGGGATACAGGAAGGCGAGCAGTGGAACGACTAGACAATAGACAATAGGTGCAGGAGTAGACCATTCGGCCCGTCGAGCCAGCACCGCCATTCAATGTGATCATGGCTGATCATCCCCAATCAGTACCCCGTTCCTGCCTTCTCCCCATATCCCCTGACTCTGCAATCTCGCTCTCTCTTGAAAGCATCCAGAGAACCAGGGTGGGGGAGGGCGTGGGGGGAAGGAAGAAACTCAGGAGTTGTTAAAATTGGAGAAATCAGTGAACTTCCTGGAGCTGTTCCCCAGCCTGTGGTCTAACCCCTCGGAGCCATGAAAATACATCACACTCTCCCCCCCCCCCCCCCCCCACCCCGACCCCCCCCCCCCCCCACCCCACCCCCTCAGTCATTTCTTATCCATGTTACTGTCCAAGTATATCTTTTTTTTATGTTGTTATAGTACCCACCTCAATTTCCTCCTCTGACAGCTCATTCCCTACACCTACCATCCTCTGAGTGAAAGATTCGCCCTTCAGGCACCTATTAAATCTTTCCTCTCTCACCTGCATTCTATATCCTCTGGTTCTTGGTTCCCCCACCCCGGCTAAAAGACTCCGTGCATTCGCCCCATCGATTCCCTTCATAATTGTATACACCTCCACAAGATCACCCCTTTAGTCTCCTGCACTCCAAGGAACAAAGTCCTAGCCTGCCCAACCTCTCCCTGTAGCTCAGGCCCTCAAGTCCTGGCGACATCCTCATCAACCTTCTCTGCATCCTCTCCTGCTGAATAACAACAGCAATCCGGTGTCTTCGGAAGCACAATGACGCAAGCTAAGAAAGACACAAAATGCTGGAGTAACACAGCGGGTCAGGAAACATCTCTGGAGAAAAGGAATAGGTGACTTTTTCTTCTTCTTCTTCTAGCGTATGATGTGCACCAAAGATCCTCTAGCGAGCAAGATGGTCCACTCGACGAAAAAGACTTAGCACGGTCATGGGCAGATTCGTGGGTAATTTTCGGCCCCATTTCCGTAACCGGCTTCCGTCTCCGCACCAAAGGTCCCGTAGCGGAGCAAAGATACTAGTGCGGAGACGGAAGCCGGTTACGGAAACATCCTCGTAAAAATAAAATTTATTTGGTAAAAATCTTCTCCTCATTTTCAGAATTATAATTTATTAACAGAAACTGTTCCCCCACAACGTTGATTACACTGCGGGTCGGGTCGGGTTACTGAAATGGATGAAAAAAAGGCCCACGTCCCACTCCGTGGCGCACTACACGTCAGCCCATTGCATTTAGCAGGAGTGGTCTACCTTGCTCCGCTATAGGATCTTTGGTGTGCACTGCCTAAAGTTGTAAGACAACTTGTTCTGTTTGATGGTACACAAAAATGCTGGAGAAACTCAGCGGGTGCAGCAGCATCTATGGAGCGAAGGAAATAGGTGACGTTTCGGGCCGAAACCCTTCTTCAGACTGCAGTTCCTTCTTGAACACTTGCTCTGTTTGATCTTCTGTTTGTGCACGCCAGATTGATTGCATTCGTCAAAACAGGGTGGACCATGTGAAGGTTGCAACCTCCCACCCCGGAATAGGTGACGTATCAGGTTGAGACACTTCTAGGTATAGGGATTGCTTGTTCAGAGATCTAAGTTAGCATTGACAGTTTAGTTTATTGTCACGTGTACCGAGGTACAGTGAAAAGCTTTTGTCGCGTGCTAACCAGTCAGTGGAAAGAAAATACATGCTTACAATCACACCATTTACATTGTACAGATAAGGGAATGTGTAAGAAGGATGGTTTAAATCGAAGATTGACACAAAATGCTAGTGTAACTCAGCAGGACAGGTAGCATCTCTGGAGAGAAGGAATGGGTGATGTTTCGGATTGAGACCCTTCTTCAGACTAGAGTCAGGGGAGTACGAAACGAGAGATATAGAAGGTGATGCACAGATATAGAACAAATGAATGAAAGACATGGTAAGGTTTAACGTTTAGTGCAAGGTAAAGCCAGTAAAGTCTGGTCAAAGATAGCCCGAGGGTCACCAATGTGGCAGATAGTAGTTCAGAACCGCTCGTTAGTTACGGCAGGATGGTTCCGTTGCCTGATAACACCTGACACGGTGACATTGATTCCTGATGGAGTTCACTGTACAGGCAACATATTTCCGACTTCATTCCCAGCTCGCTACACTGCAGATTTATCGGAGAGATTCCTGTTCACCGCCGTGTGTTCCAAAGAAGCTCTGCCTGCCTTTGAAGGTCAAGGAGCTTCATTCGTGGTAGCTGGTGAACACAAAGCCGCAAGCCCATTACCAGCGCATTCCAGCCAGTGAGAAACTGTCAACAGAAGACAGGTTTATTAAAGATGCAGACCAGGCAAGCTTCCCGAGAGAGGCCATATCACTCCGTTTCATTGTGCCTGTCAATAATTCACCAGGCCTATCCTTCTTTTACAGCCTATGATTCAGTTGATATATATTTACATTTCTGCATCAGGGCAGTAGGCATCTGTGTATGCATCTACAAAAATGTGGTCACATGTGTGTGTGTGTGTGTGTGTGTGTGTGTGTGTGTGTGTGTGTGTGTGTGTGTGTGTGTGTGTGTGTGTGTATGTGTGTGTGTGTGTGTGTGTGTGTGCGTGTGTGTGCGTGTGTGTGCGTGTGTGTGCGTGTGTGTGTGTGTGTGCGTGTGAGCGCGCGCGAGTGTGTGTGCGCGCGAGTGTGTGTGTGTGTGTGCGTGTGCGTGTGTGTGCGCGCGCGAGTGTGTGTGTGCGCGCGAGTGTGTGTGTGTGTGTGTGTGTGTGTGTGTGTGTGTGTGTGTGTGTGTGTGTGTGCGTGCGTGTGCGTGTGGGTGTGTGTGCGTGTGTGTGTGCGTGTGTGCGTGGGTGTGTGTGTGTGTGTGTGTGTATGTGCGTGTGTGTGTGCGTGTGTGCGTGCGTGTGTGTGCGTGTGCGTGTGTGTGTGTGCGCGAGTGAATATGTAATGATGTGCATGTATGTGTTTAGTTTATGGTCACTTGCAGCAAGGAGAAGCGAAAGGCTTTTGTTGCGCGCTAACCAGCCATCGGAAAGACTGTACATGATTACAATCGAGCCGTCCACAGTGTATAATGCACGGGTCTAACATGCATTTTAACATGAAAGAACCCTGATTCCTTACACAACTAACGTTGAAGCACTGGGAATGTCATCAGACCTGCTCCCAAAGTACACTCACTTCAGTTCCGATTTTAACCCCTTCATCCCAGAGCTGGCAGGCAGGCTGAACGAAGGCTAAACTTCCTAGAGCCGTTCCCAGCCTCTGATCTCATCACCCGGAAACATGAAAATCCATCACACAGACTGACAGAGCCAGGTTTAGGTTTATTATCATCATGTCCACCGAGGCACAGTAAAGAGTTTTGTTTTGCATGCTATCCAAATCAAATCGGCTAATACACTACTTAATTACAACTCAACTCCAGATTCAGGGACAGTTTCTTCCCAGCTGTTATCAGGCAACTGAACCATCCTATCAACAACTTGAGAGCAGTCCTGAGCTATCATCTACCTATCTTTAATCGGACTTTCTCTTGCACTAAATGTTATTCCCATAATCCTGTATCTGTACACAGTTAACGGATCGATTGTAATCATGTATAGTCTTTCCGCTGACTGGTTAAAGGCTTTTCATGGTTCCTTGGTACTAAGCTCTACTAAGTGTAATAGGTAAAGCCTATTGGTTTAGATTAGTTTAGATATACAGCACAGAAACAGGCCCTTCGGCCCACCAAGTCCATGCCGACCATCGATCGCCCATTCACACTAATGCCAGAGGTGCTGCCTGACACGCTGAGTTACTCCAGAGGTTTGAGTCTATCTTCTCACTAGTCCCATGTTATCACACTTTCACATCCACTCCCACACACTCAAGGCAAGTTTGTAGAGACCAATTAACCTACAAACCCCAGATCGACACAAAGTGCTGGGGCAACTCAGCGGGTCTGGCAACATCTCTAGAGAGAAGGAGTGGTTGCCGTTTCAGGTCGGGACCCTTCTTCGCGCCTGCATGTCTTTGGGATGTAGGAGGAAACCGAGGCACCCGGAGAAAACCCACGTGGTCACAGGGTGAACGTGCAAACTCCACACAGTCAATACCAAAAGACAGCTTCAACCCGGGTCTCTGGCGTTGTGAAGCAGTGGTTCCACCCGCTGCACCCTTGTGCCGCTCCTGAAGAACATAAAGGTTATTTATCCCTCAAACCTGCTCCACCGTTAAATAGATTTGGTGGTCTGATTGTGATTTAAACCCTATCCTACCCCTCCCCCTGTAACTCCTGTTTAGGTTAGTTTTGTTTATCGACACGTGTAGCGAGGTACAGTGAAAAGCTTTTCTGCTGCGTGCTATCCAGTCAGCGGAAAGACAACACATGATTACAATGAAGCCGTCAGAAACTCAAGGAACTCAGTGGGTCAGAGAGCATCTGTGAAGGGAATGGACCGGCAAGGTTTCAGGTCAGTGGACCTTGTTAAGACTTACGAGAATTCTTCTTAAGACTTACAGGACTTCTTGAGTCTGAGAATACTGGGACAACATTGAACTAGTGTGAACAGGCGATCGATGGTCGGCGTGGACTCGATGGGCCGAAGGGCCTGTTTCCGTTCTGTATTGCAAAACCAAAACTAAACTTAAACTGAAGAAGAGCCCCGACCCGAAATGTCGCCTGCCTATTCCTTCTTTAAGAAGATAGACACTAAATGCTGGAGTAACTCAGCAGGGCAGGCAGCGTCTCCGGAGAGAAAGAGTGGGTGACGTTTCGGGTCTGAAGAAGGGTCTCGAACCGAAACGTCACCCATTCTGTCTCTCCAGAGATGCTGCCTGTCCCGCTGGGTTAATCTAGCATTTTGTGTCTACCTTAAGGGGTTGGACAGGCTAGATGCAGGAAGATTATTCCCGATGTTGGGGAAGTCCAGGACTAGGGGTCACAGTTTAAGGATAAGAGGGAAGTCTTTTAGGACCGAGATGAGAAAATCATTTTTTACACAGAGAGTGGTGAATCTGGGGAATTCTCTGTCACAGAAGGTTGTTGAGGCCAGTTCATTGGCTATATTTAAGAGGGAGTTAGATGTGGCCCTTGTGGCTAAAGGGATCAGGGGGGTATGGAGAGAAGGCAGGGATGGGATACTGAGTTGGATGATCAGCCATGATCATATTGAATGGCGGTGCAGGCTCGAAGGGCCGAATGGCCTACTCCTGCACCTATTTTCTATGTTTCTATGTTTCTATGTTTCAGTTTAAACCAGCATCTGCCGTTACTTCCCACACTATTTCTTCTTTCGTTTAGTTTAGTTTATTGTCACATATACCGAGGTACAGCGAAAAGCTTTTGGAGAATTATTGCGTGCAGTTCTGGTCCACTCAATATAGGAAGGCTTTGGAGAGGGTGCAGCAGAGGTTTACCAGGATACTGGGCAAATCTCTTCTCCACCCCTCCAAAGAGTATTAGCTATAAGGAGAGGGCTGGACAGACTTGGATTGTTTTTGCTAGAGTTTCATGAGGTTGAGGGGAGGCCTGATATAAGTATACAACATTATGAGAGACATCGATAGGGGAGACAGCCAGAACCTTTCGCCCAGGGTGGAAATGTCAAGATTAGAGTGCACAGCGTTAAGTTGAGAGGGGCAAGGTTTAAAGATGGTAGACCAAAGTGCTGGAGAAACTCAGCGGGTGCAGCAGCATCAATGGAGCGAAGGAAATAGGCAACGCTTCGGGCCGAAACTCTTCTTCAGACTGATGGAGGGTGGGGGGGGGGGGGGGGGGCGAGGAGAAGAAAGGAGAAAGGAAGAGGAGGAGCCCGAGGGCTGAGGGAGAGCTGAGAAGGGGAGGAGACAGCAAGGGCTACCGGAAATTGGAGAGTTCAATGTTTATGCCACTAGGGTGCAGACTGCCCAAGCGGAATATGTTTTAAAGATGTATGGGGCAATTTTTTTACACAGAGGGTTGTGCTTGGAATGGGCTGCCAGGGGAAATGGCAGAGACTGTTACGATGGGGATATTTACAGATAAGAGGCTTTTAGATAGGTGCGTGGATATGCAGAGACAGGAGGGATGTAGATCACATGCTAGGGGCGATCAGTTTAACTTGGCACCATGTTCGACACGGGCAGCGTGGGCCAAAGGGCCCGTTTCTGTGCTGTGCCGCTCCGAGTTCTTAAACAGACCATCTTTTTTCCTGCAGCAATGTCGAGAGTTCGACAGCATGTCTTTCTTTACAAAGCACCAAAGGCATGACAGACACCACGGAAATGGTAAATTACAAAGAAAACATTGGAAACACTCAGTAGTCAGGCAGCATCTGTGGAGGAGGAAGTGAAGTTGATGCTTCAGATTGGCCAGCTTTCATCAGACATCATCATCATCGTTGTAAACATTAGTGACGCAGTGGCGCTGGTTTCCACCGGGAACGGTGACGGACGCACCACACATCTCTGTCCTCCAGTTCCTGCGGACTTCCGCCGCTGGAAGTACAGGATGTTGGTGTGGGTGTGTGTGTGCTTTATCAACATTCCTTACAACGCTATGTACGACAGTGATCGCAACTTCTACTGAAGTGTGGACGGTCGTTGGCTCGCTAGGAGCTCATCCGCCCTTTGACAGGTCTTGTTTTTGGTCCTGCTGGGGGTCCACAGCCCCCTCCTCACCTGGCAAACCAGGTGGGGGAGACGGTTTAGTCGCCGACTATCTGACCATGGAGCAGGTAGCACGGGATCACATGGTACCCGTGGCGGGGGGGAACTCCCCCCGGACCTGACCTGAACTGTTTCCATTTTGTTTCGGATTTCTAAAGTTCTTGGAAATGCCCTTCCTCTGCAAGCAGAAACGTTATCTTGTTGGGGAAAGACCGCAGAGTGTTGCTACTGGTTTAGTAACCCAGATACTTGCACTATTCATCTGGGAACGTGCATTAATATCCCACCACATTCCCAGAATTCCTCCAGATGGCATACAAGCCAGATGACCCACCATGTGGCTGGTCCCAGAAGCAGATCTGCAAACACTCGTTACAATCGCTGCACTACTCTTTTAAGCCTCCACTCTATTGCAGACCCTGGGACTATCTTTAATCGGACATTATCGTGCACTAAATGTTATTCCCTTTATCCTGTATCTGTACGCTGCAGATGGCTCGACATCTCCAGATTCAGGGACAGTTTAGTCCCAGCTGTTATGAGGCAACTGAACCATCCTACCAGCAACTAGAGAGGAGTCCTGAACTACTATCTACCTCAATGGAGACCCTAGGACTATTGATCAGACTTCACTGGCTTTATGTTCAAGAAGGAACTGCAGATGCTGGAAAATCAAAGGTAGACAAAAGTGCTGGAGAAACTCAGCGGGTGTAGCAGCATCTATGGAGCGAAGGAAATAGGCAACGTTTCGGGCCGAAACCCAAAAGGGTTTCGGCCCGAAACGTTGCCTATTTCCTGAAATGGTTCCTATTCGGCCCGAAACATTTTGTCTAACTCAGTTTATCAGTTTAGCTTATTGTTACGTAAAGCTTTTAGACAATAGACAATAGACAATAGATGCAGGAGTAGGCCATTCGGCCCTTCGAGCCAGCACCGCCATTCAATGTGATCATGGCTGATCATCCCCAATCAGTACCCCGTTCCTGCCTTCTCCCCATATCCCTTGACTCCGCTATTTTTAAGAGCCCTATCTACCTCGCTCTCGAAAGCGTCCAAAGAACCTGCCTCCACCGCCCTCTGAGGCAGAGAATTCCACAGACTCACCACTCTCCGTGAGAAAAAGTGTTTCCTCGTCTCCGTTCTAAACGGCTTCCTCCTTATTCTTATAACAGTTTGTGGCCCCTGGTTCTGGACTCCCCCAACATCGGGAACATTTTGTTGCATGCTAACCAGTCCTCAGAAAGACAATGGTACACAAAAAAGCTGGAGAAACTCAGCGGGTGCAGCAGCATCTATGGAGCGAAGGAAATAGCCAACGTTTCGGGCCGAAACCCTTCTTCAGACTCAGTCTTCACTTGCTTTATCTTGCACTACACGTTATTCCCTTTACAATGTTACTGTACACTGTGGATGGCTCAATTGTAATCATGTTTAGTCTTTCCACTGACTGGATAGCATGGTACAAAAAGCTTCTCACTGTACTGAGGTACTGTGACAACAAACTAAACTAAACTCATCGAACACATCTGGAATGAGAAACAATCGTCAGCACTACTGGTGATCACAAAACTGGATGATTTCAAAGACCCAAATGGCTCATTAACGCCCAGATGGGAAGGAAATGAATCCAAGGATGTAGCCAATATTGGCTCTCTGCAAGACCAAGCAAATCCCACTCCGCCAACACATCCTACAGTTCTGCAATGTTGAATCTGCCTGCCCAACAGAGTGATATCTACAAACCTGCAACTTGGAAAATCCTTTGCCAAGCGGTTGACGCCATTTAGGGATGGGATGATGCTTCAGGAACCCTGAAGCATTGTTCCCCACAGTTTGGAAGCCATTCGGCCCACCATCTACAGGTTGGCCCTTTGAAAGAGAGTGACAATTCGTCCCCCTGCCAAGCATCCTCCTAAATTGGATTGCAAATCTTACCCATTTATAATCTTGTTTTGGCCAATTGAAGAAGGATTTCGGCCCGAAACGTCGCCTATTTCCTTCGCTCCATAGATGCTGCTGCACCCGCTGAGTTTCTCCAGCTTTTTTGTGTATTCACCAAAACATGGTCTCCTTTCACCGAATTTCTTCAACAGCAGAATGGTTGAACACAAATTTAAAACCGATGCTTGGGATCAGCGAGCAAGGGGGGGGGGGAGGAATGTGGGGCATATCTCCATTTTTTTCCCTCTCCTTTCGCTGTTATCTTCTCGCACTTCTTTGATAGTTCAGGGGTCTTTTCTTCTCTCTCTTTTGCATCTTCTTTTTCTTCATTCTTTCCTTTTTTTCTCTTTCTTGTTGATTTATGCATCAATTTAGAAAATGTTTTTTAAAAAATGAAGCTGTATGAAAATTGTATGACTCTCATGCCGGTTGCTTTACTCTTGTACATTTGCTTCTAATAAAATAAATTAAAAAATAATAATCTGGGTCTTGTTTTGAAGGCTACTGTTGATGGAGATTCCAGCAGTGTGATCACACAGCACCTGGCTGTTTATGAAACATTCTCTTCCCCTCTCTGGCTCATTTCCAGTGATGGTATCTATCTCCTGGTTATCTGCCCGATGCCAGTGGAAACAACTCCTACTCTTTCAAAACCTTGTGATTTTTACAATATCAAAACTCTTTTTCTTGATTCCAACCCTTCAATTATTATCGAAGGTAGACACAAAATAGAAACATAGCAAATAGGTGCAGGAGTAGGCCATTCGGCCCTTCAAGCCTGCACCGCCATTCAATATGATCATGGCTGATCATCCAACTCAGTATCCCGTACCTGCCCTCTTTCCATACCCCCTGATCCCTTTAGCCACAAGGGCCACATCTAACTCCCTCTTAAATATAGCCATTGAACTGTGGCCTCAACTACCTTCCGTGGCAGAGAGTTCCAGAGATTCACCACTCTCTGTGTGAAAAATGTTTTTCTCATCTCGGCCCTAAAGGATTTCCCCTTTATCCTTAAACCGTGACCCCTTGTCCTGGACTTCCCCAACATCGGAAATGCTGGAGCAACTCAGCGGGTGAGGCAGCATCTATGGAGAGAAGTTTTGGGTCGAGACCCTTCTTCAATGATTATTTTCCTCATCCCCACCACACCCCACCCCCCCCTCCGTGTCCTCCTCCCCCTCCCCCCCCCCCCCCCGGCCTTTCCCCAAATCTGCTTCAACCCAACTATCACCACCTCGCAAAAATAGGCACAAAATGGCTGGAGTGTCTCAGCAGGTCAGGTGACTTCTTCAGACTCAACAAAACCTGAAACGTCACCTATTCCTTTTTTCCCCGTGGATGCTGCCTGACCCTCTGAGCTATTCCAGCATTTTGTGTCTATCTTCAGTATAGACCAGCATCTCCAGTTCCTTCCTACACATCACCCTCTTACCCTTCGCTCCATTCCCTCCTCTCTCTCTCCCTCTCTCTTCATCTCTCCTCTCCCCAACTTCTCTCAATTTCACCTGACTCCATTCCCTACTAAAAATCAGTCTAATGTTTTTTGACCAAACAGGCCTATAAATACTTGCAGCTCCGGGCCAACGTGTCTCCACACTGACCCCTGGTGGCCAGCAATGATCGCACATTCAGCAGATTCAATGCAGGTCACATCAGGGCCCTTCCCATATATGATCAGCAATGTCCTCAGTAGCAAAAACCATTCCATGTTGTCTGTCATAATTCAGTCTATACACGTCCACTGTAGCCTGTGCAAAGACTACACAGGGTTTCCGGCCTCCCGAAATTCAGCGAGGTTTTCTGTTCTTAGTCGTTCCAACAGTATCCCCCAGTAAAATGCGATCTATCCTTGTATGTATCTGAGGCAGAACATGGTTGAGTGGATATTTCAATGGGTCCTTTATTATCACGTGTGCCAAGGTACAGTGAGATTATTTCCTTTTGCAAACAGATCAGTAAAATTATTGCCATAAATAAGTGCAGGCAGCAGAAAGCGATAGCAACAGGGAACTGCAGATGCTGGCTTACTAAAAAAGGACACCAAGCGCTGGAGTAACTCAGCGAGTCAGGCAGCATCTCTGGAAACACCTGGATGGGTGATGTTTCCGGTTGGGTCTCTTCTTCAGACGGTCAGGTAAAGGCCTCCTGGCCAAATGAAGTAGCTCCTACAATTGTATACTGTCTCCGCCTCTTCCTTTCTTCCCCCCCCCCCCCCCCCCCCCCCGACATCAGTCTGAAAAAGGATCTCGACCCGAAACGTCGCCTACTCCTTTTCTCCATTGATGCTGCCTCACCTGCTGAGTTTCTCCAGCATTTTCTGTCTACTTTGCCCCGACAACTCATCGGAATCGACATGTGGATGCTCAGCCATTATCAATAGACAATAGACAATAGGTGCAGGAGCAGGCCATTTGGCCTTTCGAGCCAGCACCGCTCTCTCTTGAAAGCATCCAGAGAACCTGCCTCCACCGCCCTCTGAGGCAGAGAATTCCACAGACTCACCACTCTCTGTGAGAAAAAGTGTTTCCTCGTCTCCGTTCTAAATGGCTTACTCCTTATTCTTAAACTGTGGCCCCTGATTCTGGACTCCCCCAACATCGGGAACATGTTTCCTGCCTCTAGCATGTCCAAACCCTTTGGTGATGGATGGTGTGGATGAACAAAATGACATTAAGCTCAATCAGCCTTTTCAATATTTTTCCTGTTTCCCACCATCAGATTCGGTGGTAAAATCTTCTGTGCTATCATATGTGAGAAATAATACATTCAGGTTGAACTAAACTCCCAGCCGAGCAGAATGACTCGATTGCTAACATGTATGGTCTTTCCACTGACTGGTTAGCACTCAACAACAAAAATTGTCACTATACATCGGTGAACTAAACTAAATCTCCACCCTGAACAACCACCCAGCCGTTTTCCAACATATTGCACATATATTTCCCAAAGATTAATGGGAATCAAAGGTGAAACTCAATACTATCCCCGATGTTCTTGAATTGTCTTTGTTTCTATCTCATCCAAGTCATAGAAACATAGAAAATAGGTGCAGGAGGAGGCCATTCGGTCCTTCGAGCCAGCACCGCCATTCATTGTGATCATGGCTGATCGTCCCCTATCAATAACCCGTGCCTGCCTTCTCCCCATATCCCTCGACTCCACTAGCCCCGAGAGCTCTATCTAACTCTCTCTTAAATCCATCCAGTGACTTGGCCTCCACTGCCCTCTGTGGCAGGGAATTCCATAAATTCACAACTCTCTGGGTGAAAATGTTTTTTCTCACCTCAGTCTTAAATGACCTCCCCTTTATTCTAAGTCCAACAACTATGAACTCTTCCATCAATAACCCACATGTGATCCATATCTCTCTTTTCCCTGCATCTCCACGCGCCCCTCTACAACCCTCTCAAACACCACCTTTTGTGTCTGTCTCCACCACCAACACTGGAAGTATGTTCCATGCACCCGCCACTCTCTGTGTAAAAAAAACTAACTTGCCCTCCATGTCTCCTTTAAACTTTACCCCTCTCACCATGAAGCTCTGCCCTCTAGTCTAGTTTAGTTTAGTGATACAGCGCGGCAACAGGCCCTTCGGCCCACCGGGTCCGCGCCGACCAGCGATCCCCGCACTTGAACACTATCCTACACCCACTCGGGACAATTTTTACATTTACCAAGCCAATTAACCTACAAATCTGTCAGTCTTTGGAGTGTGGGAGGAAACCGAAGATCTCGGTGAAAACCCACGCAGGTCACGGGGAGAACGTACAAACTCCGTACAGACAGCACCCGTAGTCAGGATCGAACCCGGGTCTCTGGCGCTGCATTCGCTGTAAGGCAGCGACTCTACCGCTGAGACACCGCAACGCCCGGTTCTTTGATATTTTCACGCTGGGAGAATGCATCTGACTGTCTACTCCAGGTTTGCTCTCATTATATACGAGTTAGACAGAGCTCTAGGGGCTAGTGGAGTCAAGGGATATGGGAAACATAGAAACATAGTAAATAGTTGCAGGAGTAGGCCATTCGGCCCTTCGAGCCTGCACCGCCATTCAATATGATCATGGCTGATCATCCAACTCAGTATCCTGTACCTGCCTTCTCTCCATACCCCCTGATCCCTTTAGCCACAAGGGCCACATCTAACTCCCTCTTAAATATATCCAATGAACTGGCCACAACTACCTTCTGTGGCAGAGAATTCCACAGATTCACCACTCTCTGTGTAAAAAATGTTTTTCTCATCTCAGTCCTAAAATATTTCCCCTTTATCCTTAAACTGTGACCCCTTGTTCAGGATTTACCTAACATCGGGAACAATCTTCCTGCATCTAGCCTGTCCAACCCCTTAAAAATGGCAGGCACGGGTTATTATTTGGGGATGATCAGCCATGATCACAATGAATGGTGGTGCTGGCTCGAAGGGCCGAATGGCCTCATCCTGCACCCATTTTCTATGTTTCTATATGCTTCAATTAGGTCTCTTCCCAACTTCCAGGGTTCCAGAGCAAACAATCCAAGTCTGTCTGAACTCTCCTTACAACTAACACCTTCTCATCCAGGTAGCCTTGTGTAATCGATGATGCCATTGGCAACAGGCTGTGTGATGTCGTTACCTGATGATAACAGTGACAGGTTGTTGCTGCACTATGGTTGTGGATTACATGGGGTATAATCTCATTCAGACCTGCAATAATATCACCATCACCGTATTACTGGAGTCTGATATAGTCATAGAGTCATACAGTGTGGAAACGGACCCTTCGGCCCAACTTGTCCCAGCTGCACTAGTCCCACCTGCCTGTGTTTGGCCCATATCCCTCTAAACCCGTCCTATCCATGTACCTGTCCAAAATGTTTCTTAAACGTTGCCATGGTATCTGCCTCAACTACTTCCTCCGGCAGCTTGTTCCATACACCCACCACCCTTTGTGTGAAAAAGTTACCCCTCAAGTTTCTAGTAAATCTTCCACCCCTCACCTTAAACCGATGTCCTCTGGTTCTCGATTCCCCTCCTCTGGGCAAGAGACTGTGCATCTACCCGATCTATTCCTCTCATGATTTTGTACACCTCTATAAGATCCTCTATAATATCTCTGAGGCCTACACGATGTCCCGGGCTACTTGTGCTTTGTTTAGTTTAGAGATACAGCATGGAAACAGGCCCTTCGGCCCATTGAGTCCGCACCGACTATTGATCACCCGTTCACACTAGTTCTATGTCAGCCCACTTTCTCATCCACTTCCTATACACTGGGGCAATTTATGCAGAGGCCATTTAACCTACAAACCCTCGCATCTTTGGGATGTTGGGAGGAAACCAGAGCACCCGGATGAAACCCAGGCGGTCAACAGGCAGGGAGAATGTGCAAACTCCACACAGACAGCACCCGAGGTCAGGATTGAACTCTGGTCTCTGGCACTGTGGGGCATCAGCCCTACCAGCTACGCCACAGTGCCGCCCAGTGTGTGTTGTGTTACCCAGGTGATGACACAATCATTTATGGCAAGTGTTTTATTTCATTATGAATTGGTGATATCATGTGATGATTAGACAATAGACAATAGGTGCAGGAGTAGGCCATTCGGCCCTTCGAGCTAGCACCGCCATTCAATGTGATCATGGCTGATCATCCCCAATCAGTACCCCGTTCATGCCTTCTCCCCATATCCCCTGACTCCACTATTTTTAAGAGCCCTATCTAGCTCTCTCTTGAAAGCATCCAGAGGCAGAGAATTCCACAGACTCACCACTCTCTGTGAGAAAAGTGTTTCCTCATCTCCGTTCTAAATGGCTTACTCCTTATTCTTAAACTGTGGCCCCTGGTTCTGGACTCTCCCAACATCAGGAACATGTTTCCTGCCTCTAGCGTGTCCAAGCCCATAATTCAGGAATCTCCAGAGATTAGGGTCGGAGGAAGTCAGTCCTTGTGACCTTCTGTAGAAGCCAGTCCTCTACAGTAGATAGCAGAGATCGGGAAGGAGACAAGAGGGGCTGCAGATGCTGAAATCCAGAACAAAAAATAAACTGCTGGAAGAACTCAAAGTGTCACAGAACATACCGTATAGAGAATATAGAACAGTACAGCACAGGAAGAGGCCCTTCGGCCCACAATGTCCGTGGCAAACTTGATGCCGAGTTAAACAAAGCTTTTCACTCTACCTCGGTACACGTGACAATAAACTAAACTCAAACGAATCTCGTCCACCAGTCATGATTCGTAAACCTCCATTCCCTCCGTATCCGTGTGCCTGTCTAAAAACGTCTTAAAAACCTGTGGAGGCAGAGATAGGGTCAACATTATAGGTCGAGACCTTGCATCTGGAGCCGGATAGGGAAGGATTTGAAACAAGGATGAGAACTTCAATGTGAAGCCATTCTTAAGTCAGCAAGCCCACAGGTGATGTTGAAAGAGACTTGGTGTAATGATCTACTGTATCTCATCTAGTGTATCCGCTGTTCCAGTTGTAGACTCCTGTGTATCGGTGAGACCAAGCGCTGGCTCGGCGATCGTTTCGCTGAACACCTCCGCTCGGTCCGCCTTAACCTACCTGATGTCCCGGTTGCTCAGCACTTTAACTCCCCCTCCCATTCCCACACTGGGCCTCCTCCATTGTCAGAGTGAGGCCCAGCGCAAATCGGAGGAACAGCACCTCATATTTCGCCTGGGTAGCTTACACCCCAGTGGTGTGAACATTGACTTCTCTAACTTCAAGTAGCCCTTGCTTTCCCTCTCTCTCCATCCCTCCCCCCTTCCCAGTTCTCCGGCCAGTCTTACTGTTTTGTGTCTTCCTTGGTGCAATGAGGCGGCAGGCATTCGGGTGACACTGTTTACAGAGAGGGGAAGTAGAGAGCGCCTGTGGGTAATGAAGGCACGGTGAGATTGTCAGTAACAGAGACGGGGGTGGACCAAGGAAATTGAGTGGCGGCACGGTGGCGCGACGGTAGATTTACAGCCTTACAGCGCCAGAGGCTCCGGTTCGATCCTGACTACAGGTGCTGTCTGCACAGAGTTTGTACATTCTCCAAGTGGGTTTTCTCCGGGTGCTCCAGATTCCTCCCACTTTCCAAAGACGTGCAGAATTGTGGGTTAATTGGCTTCTGTAAATTGCCTCCTAGTGTGTAGAATGCAATAGAGGGCTAACATAGAACTGGTGTAACGGTGTTCATTGGACAGCACGAACTTGGTGGGCTGAAGGGCCTGTTTTCACACTGTATCCCCCCCCCCCCCCCCCCCAAACCCTAAAAGATGTTTATAAAGCTGCTGAATTTAGGATTCAGAATCCTAGAAAGCTGTGGAGGCCAAGTCAGTGGATATATTTAAGGTAGAGATAGATACATTCTTGATTAGTACGGGTGTTAAGGGTTTTGGGGAGAAGGCGGGAAAATGGGGTTCGGAGGGAGAGATAGATCGGCCATGATTGAATGGCAGAGTGGACTTGATGGGCCGACTGGCCTAATTCTGCTCCTATCCTAATTATGACCTTGTACTCTTGTACCCGCTAGAATTTCGGCTTGTACTCGCTAGAATTTAGGAGATTGAGGGGGGATCTTATAGAAACCTACAAAATTCTTAAGGGGTTGGACAAGCTAGATGCAGGAAGATTGTTCCCGATGTTGGGGAAGCCCAGGACAAGGGGTCACAGCTTAAGGATAAAGGGGAAATCCTTTAGGACCGAGATGAGAAAAACATTTTTCACACAGAGAGCGGTGAATCTCTGGAACTCTCTGCCACAGAAGGTAGTTGAGGCCAGTTCATTGGCTATATTTAAGAGGGAGTTAGATGTGGCCCTTGTGGCTAAAGGGATCAGGGGGTATGGAGAGAAGACAGGTACGGGATACTGAGTTGGATGATCAGCCATGATCATTGTAGATGGTTTATGCATGCAACCTATAATGTAGCTACTTCAACACCACTAACCACGCCCAGCCATCTCAGTATAACTGTGATATCCTCCCCTTGTTCCTCCCTGTTTGTTCCAGTACGCCTGAAGACTAGATGCAGTCAGTACTGGGACGTGAGTAACATGTGCCTTAATTAAAGACTCAGTAAAGGTTACAGTGTGTCAGACTCCAGACCTTTACATGGTGTCAGCAAGTTAAACGCGCGCCTCCTGTTTATCTGGTTTTATTTGTCCCTAGTCCAACTAGTGTTTAATTCCCTATTCATCATGGCATTCTCATGCCGAAAGCCCTCTCCCCTTGTCTTTGACGCTGACATTGCGGAGCGCTGAGCTCTTTTCGTGATGGACTACAACCACTTCATCAACATCGTGCACCGAAATGACCCTGATGCGGTCAAAGCCTCGCTCCTGCTGAACCTTGCCGGTCCCGATGCTATGAAACGAGCCCAGGCTTTCAACTATAATCCAGCGGTCCTGGATGACAACGACAAACGCACCTCGCTGCCTGCTGGTGTCCACCCTTTCTTTCTGGTTCGAGATGAACTAGTGCTCCGGGACGGGATCATCATCAAGGGTCACAAGGTGGTCGTCCCTGCCTCCCTGTACGAACCAGCAGGCTTTCGACTTCCTCAAAACAAAGCTTATCAGCACGCCGACTCTCAAGTTTTTCGACCTGCAGCGTCCAATTGTGGTAACGTGTGATGCTTCCCGTTTCGGGCTAGGTGCTGCCTGCCTGCAGCTCTATGATGATGGCTCGTTGCAGCCCGTTTCTTATGCCTCGCGAACCATGACGGACACTGAGCAGCGCTATGCACAAATCGAGAAGGAGCTTCTTGCGGTTGTGTTCACCTGCTCCAAGTTCAAGGACTTCCTTTTCGGTACCAAGTTCACCGTCGAGACGGATCACCAACCCTTGGTGACTATCCTCAATAAACCCATCCACATCGCTCCAGCCAGACTACAGCGAATGATGCTACAACTCCAGCGGTTCGACTTTCAGATCGTTTACAAGAGGGGCACTGAGATGCATGTGGCCGATGCGCTGTCCCGGGCCCCCCGGTCCTCCTGCGACAGACATCCCTACGAACAGGGGGATCTGCAGGTACTCAATGTTAACTTTGTTCCCTCTAAGCAGCTGCAGTGCCTGGTTGAGCACACTGCCAACGACCCAGACCTGCAACAGCTCGCAGCTGTCATCAAGCGGGGGTGGCCAAGCAAACGCACCTCGCTGCCTGCTGGTGTCCACCCTTTCTTTCTGGTTCGAGATGAACTAGTGCTCCGGGACGGGATCATCATCAAGGGTCACAAGGTGGTCGTCCCTGCCTCCCTATACGACTTGTACTACAACGCTGCCCACATGGGGCATCCCGGAGCCGACGCCACTGTCACACATGCCCAAGAACAATACTATTGGCCCGGCATGGCAAAGTACATTAAGGCCCGAGTAGCCTCCTGTCCTGATTGTAACACTCTTGCCCCACATCAGCAGCGCCAGCCACTTCTGCAGCAGCCCGCCCCTGCTATGCCCTGGTCATCGCTTGCTGCCGACATATTCGAATGGCGTGGAAAGCAATACCTAGTGTTGGTCGACTCCTACTCGAACTGGTTCGAGGTGGACCTTCTCCCTGCTATCACCTATGAAATGGTCATCAGTAAGCTGCGCCGACTCTTCGCCACTTTTGGGTCCCCGGTCCGCTTGCAGACCGACAACGGCCGCCAGTTCACCAGTGCAGAATTTAAAGCTTTCGCTGTGAAGTGGAACTTCACTCACTACACCAGCAGCCCTGAATACCCGCAGAGCAACGGCCTGGCCGAACGTGCTGTCCGCAGTGCCAAGAATTTGCTCGAGCAGTCTCGTCTCTCCAATGGTGACTTCTACCAGGGTCTGTTAAACCTTCGTAACATTTCCAGGGACACTACCATGCGATCCCCTGCCCAACGTCTGATGTCCCGCGTTCTTCGCCCACCGATGCCGATCGCCCAACAATCCCTAGTGCCCAAGGTCCTCCAGCCTGCTGCCGTCCAGCAACGGATTGCTCAAAGGCATGAAGTACAGCGCCGCTCTCACGACAAGTCCTGCCGCCCTCTCTCACCACTACTGCCTGGCCAGGTCGTCCGCATGCAGACAGCCACCGGATTCTCCCGACTCGCAACCGTGGTTGCGGTGGACAATTCACCCAGATCCTACTTGGTGGACTTTGAAGGAACTATCTACCGCCGAAGTCGCCAGCACTTGTTGGCTGTCAACGAGCCTCAGCCTCCTCCTGCGGCCCCCTATGCTCCTCCGTTGCGTTTCGAGCCTCCCACTACTAATTACCCCACAGCTCCCTGCATGCCCCGGTCAGTCCGCTTGCCGCGTTCTCCTCCCTCTGCCCTTCCGGGGTTCTCCTCCCCTGCCCGCTCTCCTTCTCCTCCTTCTCCCCCGTCTCCTTCCCCTGGCTCGCCTGTGCCGGTCGGGTCACCTTCCGCATTCCCGGCTGGGTCTCCCCCGGCTTTCTCCTTCCCGGCTGATATTGCGCCTCCTCCTCTTCTTTCGGGTGGGGAGGGTGAGGGTGCCATGCGCACTCGCTCGGGTCGGGTTGTCAAACCCCCTGTCCGTTACGGTGATTTCGTTTAGATTTGCAGGGGTTGTATAACCACCCTGCCACTGTTATAATTTAAATTTAAATTTCCAAGGGAAAGGATGTAGATGGTTTATGCATGCAACCTATAATGTAGCTACCTCAATACCACTCACCACGCCCAGCCATCTCAGTATAACTGTGATATCTTCCCCTTGCTCCTCCCTGTTTGTTCCAGTACGCCTGAAGACTAGATGCAGTCAGTACTGGGACGTGTGTAACATGTGCCTTAATTAAAGACTCAGTAAAGGTTACAGTGTGTCAGACTCCACTCCTTTACAATCATATTGAATGGCGGTGCAGGCTCGAAGGGCCGAATGGCCGACTCCTGCACCTATTTTCTATGTTTCTATGTTTCTATGACCTTATGAACATATGACCCACAAAGAAGAGGCAGGGTGGAGGGGGGATTCTCCCTGGTGTATTCTATATCACCGAGCACCGACAGACAGAGAGCTATAGCACAATAAATATGCATGCAGCATAGATCCATGAATCAGAGAGTTACAGGCCAGCGAGGGGAGGTTCAATTGTAGAGGAAATGCTCGAAGGCATTTTATGAGAGCCAGTCAATATTCATCTAGAAAGCAGAAGGATAGTCTCTTGGATATAAAAGCAGGGTGTCGCGCCTCATCAATCCACTGGAATTCCCGCAACAGGGAAGCTGAAACGATAGGTAGACAAAAGCGCTGGAGAAACTCAGCGGGTGCAGCAGCATCTCTGGAGCGAAGGAAATAGGCAACGTTTCGGGACGAAACCCGGAAGGGTTTCGTCCCGAAACGTTGCCTATTTCCGATAGTGGAGATTGTTCAACTCTTTGCATGGAGCGAAGGAAATAGGCAACGTCGCCTATTTCCTTCGCTCCATAGATGCTGCTGCACCCGCTGAGTTTCTCCAGCACTTTTGTCTACCTTCGATTTTTCCCAGCATCTGCAGTTCCTTCTTAAACAAGCTGAAACGATAAATGGGTGACGTCCAAGAAGTACGAGGATTTTGTGTGTAGGGAGGGACTGCAGATGCTGGTTTTCACCAAAGATTGACACAAAATGCCGGAGGAACTCAACGGATCAGGCAGCAACTCTGGAGAAAAAGGAATAGTTGACATTTCATCCGTGAAGAAGGGTCTCGGCCCAAAATGTCACCTATTCCTTTTCAAATGAGGCGCTGAGTTACTCCATTATTTTTGTTTCCCATCTTGACGAAGTGTTCCCAACCTGGGGTAAATTATTGCATTTAGAAGGAGTGGTTAGTATATGGTTAGTATAGTAAGACCTGAGTGATCTCCTGGACAAGTGTCGATCGCCTGGATTGGGGTCGGAGAGGAATTTCCCGGATTTTTTTCCCGAATTGGACCTGGGTTTTTATCCGGTTTTTTGCCTCTCCCAGGAGATCACGAGGTTTTTGGGGTGGAGAGGGGTGATAGCGGTATAAAGGGGAGGGTAGTGTCTTGTGTTCTGTGTCTTGTGTCTACTGTTTGTGGGTAAGTGTGTCTGTTTAGTGTTCAGCCATGAGCGAATGGCGGTGCGGGCTCGACGGACCTGGTGGTCTACTCTCGCACCTACTTTCTATGTTTCTATGTTTCTATGGTCTACCTTGCTCCGCTATAGGATCTTTGATAATAACTGCACGGTGTCGTGGCGACAGAGCTACTGCCTTAAAGTGCCAGGGACCCGGGTTCGATCCTGACTACGGGCGCTGTCTGTATGGAGTTTGTACGTTCTCCCTGTGACCTGCATGGGTTGTCTCTGAGATCTTCGGTTTCCTCCCACATGCCAAAGACGTACAGGTTTGTAGGTTAATTGGCTTGGTATAAATGTAAAATTGTCCCTAGGTTAGTGTGCGGGAATGCTGGACGGCGTGGACTTGGTGGGCCGATGCGTCTGTTTCCGCTCCGTGTCTCTAAAACTGAAAACTAAAGCTAATAAACAATTAACCAATTTTTTTGGTCATCACAATGCTGCCAGGTGGGAACCTTGTGTTCAAATTAGCCACCATGGTTCGAGACTGCAACAGTGACTGCACTTGAGGAGATACATAATTTACTGCAAAGGCTTTTCAGATGTTGTGAACACAGGTCTTTATTTAGCTCCTGCTGCACCTGACATCAGCTTGCAGCAAAGAGCTGCTCTCTAATCTGATAGGGAGATGGGCTTTTTTTTTTACACAATGGGCAATGTGTTGTCTATTTAGAGGCACTGGTAAATTACTTACAGGAATTGAACAACTCTCTTGCTAATAAAAACTGTGGAAAACAAAGCTGAATCAGCATTGTCATGGGCGGTTTCACAGAGAATAGCTGATGATTACAAATCTTTATGGTACCCGTGGATGATGTGGAGAGATGCTTACTTTGAGAACGTCACGAAAATTATCAGTAAATACTGCTGGGAGCAACTCAGAAGTTCAATGATATAATTTCCATTTGTTTCCTTTCAAAGCTTTTTTGCTCATCAGTTTGAAATACTGTCAGGGATGGGAAGCAGGTCTTCTGACTTAGCGGTAAGAGCCGTCCATTCAGGCATTAAAGGATCAGATCCACTGTCAATGGGGAAATGAAGAGATATTTGCATTTAAATAGCACCTTTCAAGACATGGCAAGTGCTCTTCAGTTACAAACTCTTTGAATCACTTCCCTCTGGAAGGCAAATCCGGACTGTCAAAGCCACCACAGCCATAACCAAAAATCGGTAGTGTAGCGGCTCCTGCTGGCGCACGCAGGTATCGAACCCGGCGTTCGGAAGCCGCGGTCACGTGACTCGGGAGGGGCTGCTTGTTTTCGCGCGGTTTTGCTTTCGTGCAGGAGTTCAGCGCTGACCACCGATGTGGCCAGACGTGTCTAGAGAACCTGTTTACTGAAAAGTGAATTTTCGAATAAAGATTTGTTTAAAAGTTCAGTTGTCGTTCTTGAGACCGCCAAAGTAGCCTCTTTTTGCTCTGGTATTTTATTTAATTCACATGTTTAATCAATAATGCTTTATTATTAATATTTAATGTTTTATGTGTCATTCCTAACTGTCACTGTATGTCGTTGACACTTGTGGGCGGAGCACCAAGGCAAATTCCTTGTATGTGAATGCTTGGCCAATAAACTTATTCATTCATTCATTCATTACATCATCTCTAATGTTGCAGAATATCCCAAGACACTTTAAGGAAGTAAAAAAATCAAACAGATTTGACACATAGCTACAAAAGGACAGAATACATTGGCTGACAAAAGATTAGGTAAGAGAGAGAGAGAGAGAGTGAGAGGAATATGGAGGAATTCCCAGACCTCAGAACACACAGATTTGTCGACATGAGCACCAATGGCAGAAAGTATAATATTAAGGCAGCACAAAAAAACATTAGGTATCTTAAAACTCTGGAATGTGAACGTCAGGGAAAATATCTCTGGGAAAGTAGTGAAGGAAATATTAAATTTGGAAGGTAGACACAAAATGCTGGAGTAACTCAGCGGGTCAGGCAGCATCTCTGGAGAGAAGGAATGGGTGATGTTTTGGGTCGAGACCCTTCTTCAGACTCTATTGGATATAACTTAGAAGAGTGGGACAGAGGGAATGGATTCAAACTGGTCTCCAAACATGCTCAATAACATATAGGACACAGCAGCTTGCTTCATAAGGTCATGTGATAGGAGTAGAATTAGGCCATTCGGCCCATCAAGTCTACTCCGCCATTCAATCATGGCTGGTCTATCTCTCCCTCCTAACCCCATTCTCCTGCCTTCTCCCCATAACTCTTGACACCCGTACTATCAAGAATCTATCTATCTCTGCCATAAAAATATCCATTGCCTTGGCCTCCACAGCCTTCTTTGGCAAAGAATTCCACAGATTCACCACTTTCTGTCTGAAGAAATTCCCCCTCATCTCCTTCGTGAAGGAACGTCTTTCTTCAGACTGGAGAAGGATCTCGACCCGGAACGTCACCCATTCCTCTATCCAGACATATTGCCTGACCTCGGGGAGACTAAGCGTAGGTTGGGCGATCGTTTCGCCGAACACCTCCGCTCAGTCCGCAATAACCTACCTGAACACCCGGTGGCTCAGCACTTCAACTCCCCCTCCCATTCCCAATCCGACCTCTCTGTCCTGGGTCTCCTCCATTGCCAGAGTGAGCAACAGCGGAAATTGGAGGAACAGCACCTCATATTCCGTCTGGGGACCTTGCGTCCGGATGGCATTAACATTGAATTCTCCCAATTTTGCTAGCCCTTGCTGTCTCCTCCCCTTCCTTAACCCTCTAGCTGTCACCTCCCACCCTCCCATCCGCCCGCCCTCGGGCTCCTCCTCCTCCGCCCCTTTTCCTTCCTTCTCCGCCCCCACCCCCCATCAGTCTGAGGAAGGGTATCGGCCCGAAACGTCGCCTATTTCCTTCGCTCCATAGATGCTGCTGCACCCGCTGAGTTTCCCCAGCAATTTTGTGTACCTTCGATCTTCCAGCATCTGCAGTTCCTTTTTGAACATATTGCCTGACCCGCTGAGTTATTATGCCCCTGTCCCACATAGGAAACCTGAACGGAAACCTCTGGAGACTTTGCGCCCCACCCAAGGTGTCCGTGCGGTTCCCGGAGGTTGCCGGAGGTTGCAGGTAGTGGAAGCGGGTAGGGAGACTGACAAAAAACCTCCGGGAACCGCACGGAAACCTTGGGTGGGGCGCAAAGTCTCCAGAGGTTTCCGTTCAGGTTTCCTAAGTGGGACAGTGGCTTTATTACTCCAGCACTTGAAGTCTTTTCAAGTCTCCATAACAGGAGATGAACGCAAAACCTCTTGACTCAAGAGGTAAGTGTTCTATCTACTGAAGCTCAGCTGGATTTAAGACAAGTAGATAAACAATAACTTCACATAAGTAGATATTAGAGCTGTGTGTATTTTATAACATGTGGGGCCACAAGTTATATCTAATCCAGCGCTCCTGTTAGGCCATGAAATAAATTTTAAAAATCGTTTGAAATCAAGACTCCCACGGTTTCCTAAACTCCACGATCCCAAAGTCCATAAACTTGCGCACATGCATCTAATTAATGTGATTTACAGGCAGCATTGGTTAAAAAGGAAATTATGTGGTTATATATCATAGTTAGTGTCAGTCTTTATTACACCATATTTCCTTTGTATGAGAACACAAGAGGATCTGTTAATCAGCAAAGGACGGAAAAATAGGTAAAGAATTAAGTGGGAAAAATAGCTGAAGGATTTTTTTGATCGGAAAATGGTGCTCCAGGTTTGAGACCACAGGAGTGCAAGCAATCTGAGGCATATTACCCCTGATAAACTTTGCACAAAAACTGTATTGGAACCATCTGGTCACCAGATTCAGGCCAGCTCACATCAGCATCATAGTTAAATGATTTAGGATTACTTTTAATATATATTTATTGTACGTTTTTTTACTCCTTCCCTCTATATTTTCACCTACTTTGGTCAGCATCTCATGACCTGAAGCCAAATGTCTTTCTCTGCTCAACACAGTCAGCAGAGATTTGCACAGTGGTGCAGCGGGTAGAGCTGCTGCCTCACAGCGTCAGAAACCCAGAGACCAGGTTCGTTCCTGACTGCGTGACGGGTGCTGGTTGTGTGGAGTATGCCCATCGCATTCTCCCTGTGACAGCGTGGGCTTCCTCCAGGTGCTCCGGTTTCCTCCCACTCCCCAATGGTGGTGGAGGTTTGCAGGTTAATTAGCCCTCTGTAAAAATGCCTCCTGAAGTGTCGGGAGTGGAAGTGAAAGTGGGAAAGTGCGGGTTCAGTGCAGACTGAAAATGGGTGCCAGAGATTTCAGTCTAAATCACAGCAGGCTTGACGGCAGACATAGAGACACAAGGATGTGCAGATGATGGATTCTTGCGTAGAACGCAAAGTGTAGGAGTAACTCTGTGAGTCAGGCAACATCTCTGGAGGACGTGGATAGGCGATATTTTGGATCTGGACCCTTCTTCAGCCTTCTTCATGTAATATGAAACATTCGGTGGCAATAGACAATAGGTGCAAGAGTAGGCCATTCGGCCCTTCGAGCCAGCACCGCCATTCAATGTGATCATGGCTGATCATCCACAATCAGTACCCCGTTCCTGCCTTCTCCCCATACCCCCTGATTCCACTATCTTTAAGAGCCCTATCTAACTCTCTCTTGAAAGCATCCAGAGAACAGGCCTGCACGGCCTTCTGAGGCAGAGAATTCCACACTCACAACTGTGTGTGAAAAAGTTTTTCCTCATCTCCGTTCTAAATGGCTCACCCCTTATTCTTAAACTGTGGCCCCCTTTATATGTAGCAAAGAATGGATACAGTCTGATCTACAACTGTAGGGTTAAGATAATTGTGTACGAAGGAACCGCAGATGTTCGTTTAAACCAAAAATAGACACATAAAGCTGGAGTAACTCAGCAGGTCAGGCAGCACCTCTGGTGAAAAGGAATAGGTGATGTTTTGGGTCGAGACCCTTCTTCAGACTGAGAGTCAGGGGAAAGGGAAACAAGAGATATAGATGGTGATAATAGAGGTGATAGCGAGGTGAAGATGATTCTTGTCATGCTCATTCATAGTTTCTGAGCTTCGCGAGCAGCTCTTAAGAAGATGATGGTGAGTCACCTTCTTAATGACTACAGTCCATATTGTAGAGGATTTAGACCCAGTGATATATTTCCAGATCTGGCTGCGGTACTTCTTTATCCAATTCACCTTTAATTCCCGCTTTTTCCTTCTTTGCTTTTCTGCACCTGTAGCTCTGCCAAGGAGGTAAAGACCAGGAAATTATGATGCGACTGTGTCTCACCTCTCTTGTGGAAAGCAATTTAAAGGGATGTCCCAAGTAGTTTCGTTTAGTTGAAAGATACAGCATGGTACTGGGCCCTTCGGCCCACTGACCAACAATCACCCATACCATAGAAACATAGAAAATAGGTGCAGGAGTAGGCCATTCGGCCCTTCGAGCCTGCACCGCCATTCAATATGATCATGGCTGAGCATCCAACTCAGTATCCCATCCCTGCCTTCTCTCCATACCCCCTGATCCCTTTAGCCACAAGGGCCACATCTAACTCCCTCTTAAATATAGCCAATGAACTGGCCTCAACTACCTTCTGTGGCAGAGAATTCCACAGATTCACCACTCTCTGTGTAAAAAATGATTTTCTCTTCTCGGTCCTAAAAGACTTCCCTCTTATCCTTAAACTGTGACCCCTGGTCTTCCCCAACATCGGAAATAATCTTCCTGCATCGAGCCTGTCCAACCCCTTAAGAATGTTGTAAGTTTCTATAAGACAGGACTATCCTTCACACCTGGCCCTGGGACAATTTACAGAAGCCAATTGACCTCCAAACCTGCACGTCTTTGGAATGTGGAAGGAAACCATAGCACCTGGAGAAAACCCATGCGGAAGAGTTAACTAGAAAGTATTAACTTACCTGTGACATCAGATTTTATAAACAGTGGGGTTAATGTAGCCACCTTCAATACCTCCAGGTACAATTCCATGTGTAGGAAGGAACTGCAGATGCTGGTTTAAACCGAAGATAGACACAAAGTGCTGGAGTAACTCAGCGGGACAGGCAGCAGCTCTGGAGAGAAGGGATGGGTGAAGAAGGGTCCAGACTCTTCTTCAGACTCCAGTCTTGACCCGAAACATCACCCATTTCCTTCTATGCAGAGATGCTGCCTGTCCCGCTGAGTTTCTCCAGCATTTATCTGTCTATCTTCAGTGTAAACCAGCATCTGCAGTTCCTTGGTAGACAAAAGTGCTGGAGAAACACAGCGGGTGCAGCAGCATCTATGGAGCGAAGGAAATAGGCAATGTTTCGGGCCGAAACCCTTCTTCAGACTGATGTAGGATTTTGTCTACCTTCGATTTTCCAGCATCTGCAGTTCCTTGCTACTCAATTATATACATATCAGATTCAGATTCAGATTCAAACTTTGTTGTCATTGTGCAGTGTACAGTACAGAGACAACGAAATGCAGTTAGCATCTCCCTAGAAGAGCGACATAGAATATGAGCAATAAATATATCACCGAGGTACGGTGTTGAGTAATGTAACAGCCGCAGGGAAGAAGCTGTTCCTGGACCTGCTGGTCCGGCAACGGAGAGACCTGTAGCGCCTCCCGGATGGGAGGAGGGTAAACAGTCCATGGTTGGGGTGAGAGCAGTCCTTGGCGATGTTGAGCGCCCTTCGCAGACAACGCTTGCTTTGGACAGACTCAATGGAGGGGAGCGAGGAACCGGTGATGCGTTGGGCAATTTTCACCACCCTTTTCTGCCTAGGCTGATTTGTCAAATTGTCTTATTGTGCAGGCTTGCCCAAGGCCTAGCCTGCTGACAATGATCAGCTCTCATATATCCCATATCAACTCTGGGTTTGGTTTCACTGCAGGAATAAACACCTCAAATTAAAACGATGCTGACCTCTAGAATTCCCAGTGGGGATGGAGAGGGAAGCAGTAGCGCAGTGGAGGCTGCCGGGTGTTGTAGTCCGCATGGCCTGGGTCTGCGCAGACTCTGTAGGCGAGAGGCCGACGCAGAGACTACAGCCCCCAGCGTGCCATGCGGTGGGTTTGTGACGCAGTCAGCATTGGCTACACCGGGAAACTTTCTGATGAGTGAAAGCATAACCTGGGCCGGCGCAGAAAAGTTGGTATCTTATTTTGTTTCCCCCCTCCATCTCCTTTTAATCTTTTAGCTCCTTTATTTCTGCTGTCGTCGTGTGTAGCTGCGTATTAAAAACAATTTGCTTTCACTTTCAGTTCTAATCCTGGTGAGAGTCAGGTCCTTTCACACGTCTCAACTCGGTAAGGTTGCAGTTGCCGCACTCCCTTCAATGTTCTTTACTCGTGTTTGACGCTGTTAATGGTCATGGCATTGAGGCAGAGGGAAGGGGGAAGGACGTGGGATAAGGGAGGGTGGGATAAGGGAGGGGGGGAGAGAGAGGGGAGGAGGAGATAGAGAGGGAAGGGGAGGGGGGGGGGAGATAGGGAAGGGGCGAAGGGAAGGATTGGGGTCCCTTCCACAAATCCGTTCATTGGAGGTACCAGGGGTGTGGTAACTGGAGATTGGGGAGGGGGGTTGGAGATGGCATTGGGTTCGGGAGACTGGAGATTGGGAGGGAAAGACTGGAGGAGGTGATTGGAGGGGGGATTAGAAATGGTTGGGAGAAGATGGATGGGAGGGGGGTGGTGACTAACATGGGGGGGACTGTCGATGAGAATGGGTGGGTGGTGACTGGGGGAGGGGGTGACTAGTGATGGGGGGGGAGGGGTGACTAGAGATGGGGGAGGGAGGGGTGACTGGAGATGGAGGGCTTTCCAGATGTTAAAGTGACTGGAGTTTACCATTTAAGGTAATGATAAGGGGGGAAAAAAGGCCTGGTGGATTGCTGTGTTAAGAATTTCTTTGTACCTGAATGTAGAACAGAGCAGCACAGGAACAAGTCCTGCAGGCTTCAGCCCACGATGTCTGTGTCAAACACGGATGCCAAAATAGGCTAGTTTAGATAAGTTTATGTTTATGAAAGAACTGTAGATGCTGGTAAAATCTAAGGTAGTCACAAAATGCTGGAGTTTCTCCGGCATTTTGTGTCCACCTTAGATTAGTTTATCGTTGTCTTGTGAACTGAGGTACAGTAAAAAGCTGTTTGTTGTATGCTATCCAGTCAGCAAAAAAACGATGATGATCATTGTAATCAAGCAGTCCACAGTGTACAGATACAGGATAAAGATTATAATGTTTAGTGCAAGATAAAGTCCAGTAAAGTCTGATTAAAGATATGTAGAGAGGAGCTACAGATGTTGGTTTACACCAAAGATAGACGCCAAAAATGCCGGAGTAACTCAGCCGGACAGACAGCATCTCTGGCGAGAAGGAATGGGTGACGTTTCGGGTTAAGACCCTTCAGACTCAATCTAATTCTGTCTATCTGATAAGAGATAGTTCAAAGAACTCCAATGAGGTAGATGGAATGTAAGGTGAGAGGACAGTTTAGTTCATCCATCTAATATTCAGTTCATGGGTAGTATCAATGTGCTAATTGCCTCTGAAGTTGGATTTCCCCCCCTCCCCCCTTAACAAAGTAAGCGAGCCCTTGGTTATGGTGATAATATCACTGACAACAGAAAAAATGATTTACTAGCTCTATCATTTCCAATTTGTAATAAATTGACGGCTCCCTAGATTTCCGACATTTAAATAGCATGTGGTGTGCAGGTTTAGTGAAGCACTGTATATAAATATCAAAGCCATGTGCATTACAGGTGCTATGGGATATCTGCTCATCAATGTGTTGCAGAAAACACAATAGTTCACCTCCATCTGGGGATTTCTGCTATTTGATTGAGTTCTCGGCATAAACTCTTAACACCCTTTCTTCCTCTCACCATCTTAATATATGGAAAATAACAAATCTGGGGAACCAGCTTTTTTTAATTGAGTTGTTTCGGAGTCGCACCCGAAATTCATTCTGGTGTTTAAAAAAAAAAATGTTTTAAAGGAATTTCCCAATAGGCCAGTTGCCATGGAGACCTCTGGATATAGTCTTTATCTCTGTAGTGATACACAACAGTATCCACACTGCAAGGATATTCCATTGCTTGCGGAACACTTTTTGGATAAGGTAGACGCTACATAACAGGACGTTTTCCTTGTGCACACAAGGAACTGCAGACGCTGGTTTACCAAAAAAGAGACAAAGTGCTGGAGTAACTCAACAGGTCGGGCAGCATCTCTGAAGAACATGGATAGGTGACGTTACATACAGGTCTGAAGAAAGGTCCTTAGACTTTAGAGAGATACAGTGTGGAAACAGGCCCTTAGTCCATGCCGATCAACTCTTCCCCCCCCCCCCCTCCCCCCCCCGGTACACTAACACTGCTACACACTCGGGACAATTTACAATTTTACCAAAGCCAATTAACCTACAAACCTGAACGTCTTTGGAATGTGGGAGGAAACCGGAGCACCGGAGAAAACCCACGCAGATCACAGCGAGAACGTGCAAACTCTACACAGACAACACGCGTAGTCAGGATCGAACCCGGGCCTCTGGCGCTGTAAAGTAGCAACATTACTGCTGCACCACTGTGCCGCCCTGATCCAAAACCATCTATCCATGGTATCTAGTGATGCTGCCTGACCTGTGGAGTTATCCCAGCATTTTTATGTCTTTATAAGATGTTTTATTTCTTTATTTTTTAACTCGAATTCTCAAAAGTCGGTAGCATTTGTCGGTTGCTAAATGCAATTTATTTCTGTGCGTTCTCAGACCGCTCGCAATGAACGAAGATCCAGAACATGACAACTCGTCGATGTATTCCAGCACCTTTGCCCAGGTTATCTTCGTCAACGTGGAAAAACTGTACATGACCGACATCCCAGTGAAATGCAACTACACACTGACATCCAAGATCGAAGCTCATAAGAAGGATTGGATTGGAATTTTCAAGGTAGGAATTTTTTTTTCCAAATGTTTGTTGGGGTGAGGTGTGACAAAGAGGCAGATTGCCACAGTATGCATGCTCGTAGTTTAGTTTAGAGACACAGCGCGGAAACAGGCCCTTCGCCCGACCGGATCCGTACCGACCAGCGATCCCCACACATTAACGCTATCCTACACACACTAGGGACAATTTACATGTATACCAAGCCAATTAACCTACAAACCTGTACGTCTATGGAGTGTGGGAGGAAAGTGAAGATCTTGGAGAGAACGGGAGGAACGTACAAGCTCCGTACAGATCTGGTCAAGATCGAACCCGGGACTGGGTCACTGGCGTTGAAAGGCAGCAACTTCTCCCGCTGTGCTACCCATTGTCTTCTAGTTAATAACGAAAAGAAAACTGGCAAAGATGTGACCAGAGGGAGAACGTGCAAACTCCTCACAGGCAGCAGTGGAGGTCAGGATTATATGCTGGGGGTCTCTGACGCTGTGAGGCAGCTCCTTGACCAGCTGGGTTTGTTTTCTTTCCTAGCATCTAAGACCCGCACTAGCCTGGCCACGCTCTCATTTCACTCCTGCCATTGGGAAGAAGGCATAGGAGACTGAAAACTGTGAACTCCAGGTTCAACAATAAATAGCTTCCCAACAACTGGTGATTAATTTTGGCATTTTCCTTTTTAATTTCAAATATCTGGCGTTTCCAGTATTTCATAAGTAGTAGGAGCAGAATTAGGCCATTCGACCCATCAAGTCTACTCCAAAACTCAATCATGTCTGATCTCTCTTTCCCTCATAACCCCATTCTCCTGCCTTATCCTCATAACCCCTGACACCTGTACTAATCCAGAATCTTATCAATCTCCACATTAAAAATATCCATTGACGGCCTCCACTGCCTACTGTGTGAATGAATTCCACAGATTCACCACCCTCTGACTAAATAAATTCCATCTCATCTCCTTTCTCAGGGTACACCCTTTTATTATGAGCCTTTGGCCCTAGGCACTCCCACTAGTGGAAACATCCTCGCCACATCCACTCAGTCCAAGCCTCTCACTATTCGGGAAGATTCAATGAGGTGACCTCTCATCCTTCTAAACTCCAGCGAGTACTGGCCCATTGCCGTCAAAGGCTGATCATATGTTAACCCAATCAGCCCTGGGATCATTCTCGTGAACCTCCTCTGGACCCTCAATAATGTCAGCACATCCTTCCTCGGATATGGGGCCCAAAACTGCTCGCAGTCGTCCAAGTGTTTAGCTTTTGTATCATTTCTAGAAGTGGTGTGTTTTGGATGAGCCGCTACCACCACTACACTGACCTTCCCGTTTGTAACATGTACACAGCCACCTTGTGTACACAGCAACATGATAACCACTGACCAATGTCTGTTTCAGTGCTGGCCAATCTATGATTCGGTGACCTTTCAGCTTGCTATTTCTGTTCTGAACCTTCTGAGTTGGCAATTAAAATATCCTTGCTTGGTGCAGCTGGTAGAGTTCCTGCCTTACAGTGCCAGAGACCCGGGTTTGATCCTGACTACAGGTGCTGTCTGTACAGAGTTTGTACGTTCTCCCTGTGACCTGCGTGGGTTTTCTCCCACACTCCAAAGACGTAGGTTAATTGGCTTTGGTAAAGTACATTGTCCCTAGTGCGTGGGATAATGTTAGTGTACAGGAATGGCTGGTCGGCAGGGACTCGGTCTGTTTCCGCGCTGTATCTCTAAACCAAACGAGACTAATTCAATCCTTTTTGACGGGGAATAAACTTTCCACCGATGCATTTCCACAGCTGCTTGGTGAGGTCAGTTTATTGTTGTTTATTGATCTTTGCCTGCAGGTTGGATGGAGCACTGCCCGAGATTACCACACTTTTGTTTGGGCACCTCTCCCAAAGTGGGACAGTCTTGTGGAGCGGCAACAACAAGTGACGTTTGAGGGTAAGAACTTTCAAAAGTCTCCAATCTCGCCAGAGTACAGTCTAGCCTCATTATTGCAGACATCTTTAAAATGGATATTGGATGTAACAGAACATTCGCACAGTAATAATAATAATAAATTTTATTTATGGGTGCCTTTCAAGAGTCTCAAGGACACCTTACAAAAATTTAGCAGGTAGAGGAAAAACATGTAAGGGGAATGAAATAAATAGTAGAGACATGACTAGTACACAAAGTAAAGACAGAATTCAATTCAAAACACAATATGAGGCAGTTCATGCACAGATGAAAAGGGAGGGGGACGTGGGGCTAAGGATAGGCAGAGGTGAAGAGATGGTATATGCCTGGAACATGCTGCCAAGGACGGCGGTGGAGGCAGATATGATAGTGGCATCTTAGAGGGATTTACATAGGTACATGGATATGCAGGGAATGGAAGTATATGGATGGACTGCAGGCAGCGGCAGTTAGTGTAGGAAGGAACTGCAGATGCTGGTTTGAAAAGAAGATAGACATAAAAAGCTCCAGCATTTTTGTCTACCTTTGATTTTTCCAGCATCTGCAGTTCTTTCTTAAACGTATAGAGAGAGGGTTTCGTTTGCACCCTTGTTTTGAATAAATACCCTTGTCTTAGAATAAAGGGGGGGCCATTTAAGACTGAGGTGAGAAAATAATCTTTTTTACCCAGAGAGTTGTGAATTTATGGAATTCCCTGCCACAGAGGGCAGTGGAGGCCAAGTCACTGGATGGATTTAAGAGAGAGTTAGATAGAGCTCTAGGGGCTAGTGGAGTCAAGGGATACGGGGAGAAGGCAGGCACGGGTTATTGATAGGGGACGATCAGCCATGATCACAATGAATGGCGGTGCTGGCTCGAAGGGCCGAATGGCCTCCTCCTGCACCTAGTTTCTATGTTTCATGCATCTTGTGATGGAGACCGTAACCAATAAAACTAATCATGCCAACGTCTGTGTTATTTTGTTTTTTTTCCCAGCTTACTATCTTCCAAAGGATGAAAATGACTTCTACCAGTTTTGCTACGTCACGCAGAAGGGTGAAATCCGTGGGGCCAGCACACCCTTTGGTTTCCGGCTAATGGGCCACAGCACATCTGAACGGCTGGACAGTGACTCTTCTCAAGAGATGCTCATCATCACCACACAAGTGAGATATTTCTTTCAAAGCACATCCTCCTTTTCTCAGTTGTCCACGTAGGCTCAGTGGCGCGGCGGGTGGGGCCGCTGCCTCACACTAGGCAATAGACAATAGGTGCAGGAGTAGAGGCCATTCGGCCCTTCGAGCCAGCACCGCCATTCAATGTGATCATGGCTGATCATCCACAATCAGTACCCCGTTCCTGCCTTCTCCCCGTATCCCCTGACTCCGCTATTTTTTAAGAGCCCTATCTAGCTCTCTCTTGAAAGCATCCAGAGAGCCTGCCTCCACCGCCCTCTGAGGCAGAGAATTCCACAGACTCGCCACTCTCTGTGAGAAAAAGTGTTTCCTCGTCTCCGTTCTAAGCACAGCGCCAAGAGATACGGGTTTGATTCCGAATAGTGAAAGGGCTGTATCGAGTAGATGTGGAGAGGATGTTTCCACTAGTGGGAGAGTCTAGGACCAGAGGGTTTTATCGAGGGCCATGACCTGCGTGGGTTTTCTCCGGGCGCTCTGGTTTCATCCCACACTCCAAAGACCTGCAGATTTGTAGGCTAATTGGCTTTGGTAAAATTGTAAACTGTGCCTAATGTGTGTAGGATAATGTTAGTGTGCGGGGATCGCTGGTCGGTGCAGACTCGGTGGGTCGAAGGGCCTGTTTCTGCTCTGTATCTCTAAACTAAATTAAATGTATTTTAGTGGAATTGTGGGTGGTAATCGAATTGGTGTCAGGGGTTGGCTGTGACAGTTCTGAATAACGCCAGAGTCAAGGAACTGTGAAATGCCAGTGTTTGTGCTGCTCCTGCCTCCTGCCTCGATTAAAGTCGTATTGCTTTTCGGGTTGATTTCGATACAGTTCGTCTTTTCACAAGTCTCCTGGCAAGCACGGCTGAAGTTTGCTGGATGGGTTTTAAGAGGCAGGGGTTTATATTTTGACATTTTCCAAAAGTTAGGTGCGGCTGCAGGGTTTCTCGGTGTGACTGTGAGCTGTGGTTACACTTTTATCTAGGAATCTAAGTTGCAAATGTTTTAAATCAGTAATGCTCATAAAAGCGAGCCCTGGTCTGCTATTCCTTTATCTGTGACCCCCGAGTATGCGTTCTACAGCCAGATGTTATTAGGCAGTCCTTTCACCGTCCAGCATTCTGGAATGCTGACAGTGCTGTTCCTCCCAGCCTTTTTTTCTTGCTCCAATAAAAAAAAAAGACCTGGGAATGCTGGAATGTTATGGTGGGGGGTGGGGGTGGGGGGGGACATTCTTATCTCCATTTTCATACTGCTAGCTGAACAGCCCCTTTAAAATGGACAGGCTAGATGCAGGAAGATTATTCCTGATGTTTGGGAAGTCCAGAACTAGGGGTCACAGTTTAAGGATAAGAGGGAAGTCTTTTAGGACCGAGATGAGAAAATCATTTTTCGCACAGAGAGTGGTGAATCTGTGGAATTCTCTGCCACAGAAGGTAGTTGAGGCCAGTTCATTGGCTATATTTAAGAGGGAGTTAGATGTGGCCCTTGAGGCCAAAGGGATCAGGGGGTATGGAGAGAAGGCAGGTACAGGATACTGAGTTGGGTGATCAGCCATGATCATATTGAATGGCGGTGCAGTCTCGAAGGGCCGAATGGCCTACTCCTGCACCTATTTTCTATGTTTCTATGAAATGGAGCTGTAAGTCTAGCCCATCCCTGACAGTGAAACGCCGTCCACTTTGCAACAGACACGGTGGCGCAGCGGTAGAGTTGCTGCTTCACAGCGCCAGGAGACCCAGGTTCCATCCTCACTACGGGTGCTGTCTGCACGGAGTTTGTTCGTTCTCCCCGTGACCGCGTGGGTTGTCTCCGAGATCTTCGATTCCCTCCCACACTCCAAAGACGTGCAGGCTTGAAGAACTGCAGATGCTGGTTTAAATCGAAGGTAGACACAAAATGCTGGAGTGACTCAGCGGGTCAGGCAGCATCTCTGGCGAGAAGGAGTGGGTGGTTTTTCTTCTCTCCAAGAGATGCTGCCTGACCCGCTGACTGACTCTCCACAATTTTGTGTCTACCAGGTTTGTAGGTTAATTGGCTTGGTATAAGTGTAAATTGTCCTTGGTGTGTGTAGAACAGTGTTAATGTGCAGGGATCGCTGGTTGGGGTAGACTCGGTGGGCCGAAGGGCCTGTTTCCGCGCTGTATCTCTAAACTAAACTCCACTAAACTAAAACAGGCCCGAAGAGCCAGTGAGAAACTGAAAGTCAGGGTGTACGTCAGAGAAAAATGTAGGAACAGGAGTAAATCACTCGAGTCTGTCCCACTGTTCAATGTGCTCATGGCTGATGTACCTCCAGCTTCATCTGCATCAGTGTCCTCAGGATCCCTCAATTTATTAATATTTCAGAAATATATCTACTTGTTTAAAATACCTCTATGCCCGAACCTTCTCGATTCTCCAAGGTAGAGGACCGCCCTCTGTGAGGAAAATGTTCCAATGCACCTCACCAAGCAGAAAGGTCCACACTCCCACGAGCTTGGGTGAAAACATATTGGCTGGGAATGAATGGTCTGGGGTAAAGCATTAAATTGGGTAGATATTTAGCAGGAAGTTATTAAGTGATCATTTTAAGGAATGAGAGTTGACTTGCACACAGAGCATGTAGCCGCGCTGGACACTAGTGAACTAGTCTTAATTCTATGCTTGGTGAATTATTTTCTGTGAATTATCTGCACTTAATTACTGGAAAGTGAAATCAATAATAAGCAATTATTACTTCAGTGCAGGCATCAAACAGGAAAACCCAATGTCAAGGAGGTGTCCCAACCCGAAACGTTGCCTGTCCATTCCCTTCACAGGTGCTGCCTAACCCGCACACAATACTCCAGGTGTGGTCTCACTAGGGCCCTGTACAACTGCAGAAGGACCTCTTTGCTCCTATACTTAACTCCTCTTGTTATGAAGGCCAACACGCCACTAGATTTCTTCACTGTACAGGGCCCTGGTGAGACCACACCTGGAGTATTGTGTGCAGTTTTGGTCTCCAAATTTGAGGAAGTACATTCTTGCAATTGAGGGAGTGCAGCATGGGTTCACGAGGTTAATTCCCGGGATGGCGGGACTGTCATATGTTGCAAGAATGGAGCGACTGGGCTTGTTTACACTGGAATTTAGACGGATGAGAGGGGATCTTATTGAAACATATAAGATTATTAAGGGATTGGACACGCTAGAGGCAGGTAACATGCTCCCAATGTTGGAATCCAGAACGAGGGGCCACAGTTTAAGAATAAGGGGTAGGCCATTTAGAACGGAGATGATGAAAAACGTTTTCACCCAGAGGGTTGTGAATCTGTGGAATTCTCTGCCTCAGAAGGCAGTGGAGGCCAATTCTCTGGCTGCTTTCAAGAGAGAGTTAGATAGAGCTCTTAAAGATAGTGGAGAATAGGGATATGGGGAGAAGGCAGGAACGGGGTACTGATTGTGGAAGATCAGCCATGATCACAGTGAATGGTGGTGCTGGCTCGAAGGGCCGAATGGCCAACTCCTGCACCTATTTTCTATTGTCTATTGTTAGCTCGAGTAACTCTGGTTTTGAGAGAGGCCGCTGAAGCATCTGCCTTCTCCCCTCGTTCTCCAGTCTGCCTGACGTTTTGTCTCCTTTTTAAAAAAATTTAATTCCTCCTGCAACAGGAGAAACAAGAAGAAACGGAACGGGAGAAAATTGAGCTGAAGGAGAACAATCTGAAGTTGGTAGTGGAAAATGCCACCTTGAAGGAAAAGATCAAAGAGCTTGAAACCCAGGCAGCGAAGGAAAAGGAGGAACATTTTACAGCACTGGAGATAAATAAGGTACAGTCACTCCAATTGGGTTGCTTAACCTTGCTCTCAAATATCTTGTTCATTCTGTTAGATGTTAATGCCCCTGTCCCACTTAGGAATCCTGAACGGAAACCTCTGGAGACTTTGCGCCCCACCCAAGGTTTCCGTGCGGTTCCCGGAGGTTTTTGTCAGTCTCCCTAATGGTCGAATGTGGTTTCCGCTTCTTTCATGTTCCGGCGATTATTTCAAAAAATTCTAAACCGGCCGCGAGTAAAAATAGGTTGCCGTTTTAAAAATTGGTAATTTTTTTTGTCAAAGCCGGTTGCGATGCTCTCAAATATCTTCCACTAAGGTAAGACCTTCCACTACCTGCAACCTCCGGCAACCAACTGCAACCTCCGGCAACCACCTGCAACCTCCGGCAACCACCTGCAACCTCCGGCAACCTCCGGCAACCACCTTCAACTAGCATCACAACCGGCTTCGACTAAAAAATTACCGATTTTTAAAACGGCAACCTATTTTTAGTCGCGGCCGGTTTTGAATGTTTTGAAATACTCGCCGGAACATAGAAGAAGCGGAAACCACTTTCGACCATTAGGGAGACTGAAAAAAACCTCCAGGAACTGCACGGAAACCTTGGGTGGGGCGCAAAGCCTCCAGAGGTTTCCGTTCAGGTTTCCTAAGTGGGACAGATGCATAAGGATGTTGACAGGACTTGAAGGCCTGAGCTACAGGGAGAGGTTGGGCAAACTGGGACTTTATTCCTTGGAGTGTAGGAGGTTAAGAGGTGATCTTACAAAGGGTGTATAGGGTAATGAGGAGGATCGATCGGGTAACTGCACATAGTCTTTTAGCCAGGGTAGGGGAATCAAGGAGAGGACACAGGTTTAAGGTGAGAGGGGAAACATTTAATGGGAATCTGAATGGCAACTTTTTCACACAGAGGGTTACAGGTATACGGAACGCACTGCCAGAGGCGATAGTCAAGGCAGGTGCTCTAACAACATTTGGACAGGTACACGCGTAGTAAAGGTATAGAGGGATATGGGACTAACACAGGTGAATGGCACTCGTTTACAGTATTTGGGGCATTTTGGTCGGCATGGATGAGTTGGGCTGAAGGGCATGTTTCCATGTTGTATGACTATGCCTCTACTCTAGGACGATGGGAATGTGTCAGAGGATTAGATCCAGGCCATTTGGGAGCAAACAAAAACAGATGTGTGAATCCTGAAATAAAAAATATTCCTTCAGGTCAGGTAGCATCTGTGTGTTTTGTGCTGTAGTTCCAGGTGTTTAGCTGATGGTATGTTGATATCATTCTTAGTGTGGACATGATTACTTTTGCATTCTCTCCATCACGCACCTCGCCTCGCCCACCCCCCCCCCTCACCCACTTAAATTTCTTGTCCACAACAGAAGGAGGTGACAGCACTTGAAAAGCAAACACTGGAACAGAAGGTGAAGAGCGAGTTGGAAATGAAAGCCCAGAATGAAAAGGCAGAGCACCTGAGAAAGAATCTGACTGAGAAAGAGACTGCATGTTTCAACCTGCAGAAGGAACACAAGGTAAACCTGCAATGTCACTTGTTGCCATCTATAAAGGTAACAATTTCAGACTCCCTGGAATCTGCTCACTGTGTTCATTAGGCTTGGGAATTTGCAAATACAGGCACTCCCGGAGGTGCACAACCTCGCACTCGCGAAAACAATTCTTGAAGCCAGCTGCGTCATATCTGAGTGCGCTCGCACCTTCGCATGCGGCTGTTTCTGCAAGCCAGTCAGCTGTCCTCGTGGATGCTCCCTCCATGTTGGAGCCCCCACAGTGGTCTCAGCCTCGGAGCTCATCCATCCCCCGTGGTCTCTGCCTCGTGAGCACCTCCATCCCCCGCGGTCTCCACCTTGGAGCTCCTCCATCCCCCGCGGTCTCCACCTTGGAGCTCCTCCCCCTGCGGTCGCCACCTTGGAGCTCCTCCCCCTGCGGTCGCCACCTTGGAGCTCCTCCCCCCGTGGTCTCCACCTTGGAGCTCCTCCCCCCCGTGGTCTCCACCTTGGAGCTCCTCCCCCCCGTGGTCTCCACCTTGGAGCTCCTCCCCCCCGTGGTCTCCACCTTGGAGCTCCTCCCCCCCGTGGTCTCCACCTTGGAGCTCCCCCGTGGTCTCCGCGTTGAACAGTAAATGTACTTGTGTGCTGTAGCACCTCCGTTTCTGACTTGCACAAGGATCTGCAGAGGTCGCAGAGTGTCTACATCTAATTACATGGGGTGGGCACAGCTGGTACATGGGGTGGCACAGCTGGGTACATGGGGTGGCACAGCTGGGTACATGGGGTGGCACAGCTGGGTACATGGGGTGGGCACAGCTGGTACATGGGGTGGGCACAGCTGGTACATTGGGTGGGCACAGCTGGGTACATGGGGTAGGCACAGCTGGTACATGGGGTGGGCACAGCTGGTACATGGGGTGGGCACAGCTGGTACATTGGGTGGGCACAGCTGGGTACATGGGGTAGGCACAGCTGGTACATGGGGTGGGCACAGCTGGTACATGGGGTGGGCACAGCTGGGTACATGGGGTGGGCACAGCTGGTACATTGGGTGGGCACAGCTGGTGGAGCCGCTTCCCCACATCACTGGAGGCCCGGGTGTGCGGACCGGAACTTGGGTGATATCTGTGTGGAGTTTGCACGTTCTCCCTGTGACCACGTGGGTTTCCTCTGGGTGTCCCGGTTTCACACCACATCACAAAGATAATAATAATAATAATAAATTTTATTTATGGGCGCCTTTCAAGAGTCTCAAGGACACCTTATAAAAATTTAGCAGGTAGAGGAAAAACATGTAAGGGGAATGAAATAAAATGTGTGGGTTTGTAGGTTAATTGGCCTCCATCAATTGTCCCTAATGCGTGGGGAGTGGATGTGACAGAGAACTAATGTGTGAACAATGGGATGCATGGACTCAGTGGGCCGAAGGGCATTTCCATGCTATATCTCTGAACGACCATCAACCTTCCATAGCCTGTACTTATTGTCCCTGCAGTTGTGGAAGTATCAAGCTGGCCCTTTGAGCCCCTGGTCTCACACTTGTTATTGAGCAGAGCCTGAGGATTTAGACAGTGATTTGGGCAGAACGTTGATACGTGCTTATCAGCTCCGCTTCCTTTCCTTTCTAAGAGCTTGCTGGCAAAGATGGAGACATCACAAGCGTCTCTTGAGCAACTGAAGCAGAAACATGAGAAAGCTGTGGAGAAACTGAAACAACTCCAGCAAGAAAGCAAGCGTCTCAAAGTGGAAATCAGTGCAAAGGAGACAGAGTTGACAAGGTAAAAGGGAATGGAGTTCATTGTTCTGGCACCTTTCACTGTGTGGGGGCATCTCAAAGTATGTGCAGACAATGAGGGGCTGTTACAATATAGAGGGAGCACCACAGAGGAAGATTACCACTGCGACCGATGGCTTGCTTTATCAGAAAGACACAAAATACTGGAGTAACTCAGCGGGACCGGCAGCATAGAAGGAATGGATGACGTTTCGGGTCGAGACCCTTCTTGAGACTGAGAGTTGGGGGAGTGGGAGACACCGGGATAAGTAAGGGTAAAGGGCCTGTCCCACTTACGAGAATTTCTTTCGGCGATAAGTAATGCCCCCGTCCCACTTAGGAAAGCTGAACGGAAACCTCTGGAGACTTTGCGCCCCACCCAAGGTTTCCGTGCAGTTCCCAGAGGTTGCAGGTGGTTGCCGGAGGTTGCAGGTAGTGCAAGCAGGTAGGGAGACTGACAAAAACCTCCGGGAACCGCACGGAAACCTTGGGTGGGGCACAAAGTCTCCAGAGGTTTCCGTTCAGCTTTCCTAAGTGGGACAGGGGCATAAAAAGGGTAAAGGTTGACTTTTAACTTCTCCCTCCATGCGGGACATGAGGAGGAATCGTACTGTCATACTCCCTCCCCCGACCCCCCCCCCCGCATCTTCGCATGGAAGATCTCTTCAGAGGAATTAAACAAGTCACACTGTTGCTGGGATCTCGACTCTTTGAATAGATGTTCACCTTTGGTTGAGTTTGGGTTGCACTGGCCCAAAGTGGAATCAGATGGAAAACATTAGGGGTGAATGGCAATATTCAACAAATAATTGTGAATGTTCTTGCATTTTATGCAAACAGAATTTGGCGACATGTATTTTGACTTTTATATATTTTTGGCGCTTTGATTTGCAGTTTGACGGAAGTAAAGAATAAGACCGCGAGCGAGTTGAAAGCTGCACAAGAGAACCTCGAACTAGTTCGGGTAAGGCCATTAACATCCGGGCACTGGCTTGTGTTGACAGCCTACTGCATGTGGGAGAGATTGGGGGAACATTGACTGAGACTGATGGTTATAACATAGCAAGAGATGTAGATGGGATAGACAGTGAGAACCTCCCCTGAACACATCTGTTCCCAACTTCCAAGTTCCCTTCTGCAGGATGCAAGGAAAATGGGAATTTTGCTCCAACGACATCCTGGAAAGCCAGCAAGAGTTAATCTTGGTAAATGAAGAAAAGACGCACAATGTACTAGACCCTGTTCAGCCTGAAGAAGGGTTTCGGCCCGAAACGTTGCCTATTTCCTTCGCTCCTTAGATGCTGCTGCACCCGCTGAGTTTCTCCAGCACTTTTGTCCACCTCCTATTCTGATCATTTCAGAACCTTTTGTCCTGCCCCCTCCTTTCTTCCAGCTTTCTCCCCCCCACCCCCCTTCCCCCAGTCAATCAATCTGAAGATGAGTCATCTATCCACGTTCTCCAGAGATGCTGCCCGACCCGCTGAGTTACTCAGCATTTTGTGCCCTTTTCTGTATACTGTTCCTCGAGTGTGGGTGAGCAGTGGGTTCTGAATGGGGAATGTGGATGGAATAGGTTACAGGGAAAACTTACAAAGAATGAGGTTGCTCTGCCTTGATGTACAGAAATGGCTACCACCCGTGCTATCAGGAAATGTTATTGGAGAATTCCGAGCAACCATCGTAAGATCGTTAGACAGGAGCATAATTGGGCCATTTGGCCCATCGAATCTACTCCACCATTCAAACATGGCTGATCTATTTTTCTCTCTCAACCTTTCTCCCTCTTCCTTCTCCCAGTAACCTACGACACCCTTACTAATCAAGAACCTATCTACCTCCACTTTGAAAACACACAAAGACAGCAATGAGTTCCACAGATTCACTACCCTCCGGCTAAAGAAACTAGTTTAGTTTAGGGATGCAGCACGGAAACGGGCCCTTCAGCCCACCAGGTCCGCACCTACCAGCAATTCCCGCACATTAACGCTATCGACACACCAGGGACAGTTTATAGTTATACCAAGCCAGTTTACCTACAAACGAGTACGTCTTTGGAGTGTGGGAGGAAACCTGTGCACCCGGAGAAAACCCACGCAGCACATGGGGAGAACGTGCAAACTCCGTACAGACGAGTACCTGTAATCAGGATTGAACCCGGGTCTCTAACACTTTAAGGCAGCATTTCCACTGTTGCACCACCATGCCGCCCAAACAATATTTCCTCATCTCCTTTCTATAGGTACGTCCTTTCATTCTGAGGCTGTGCCCTTTGGGCCTAGACTCTGCATCAACACCATCAGGCTCTTGAACATTGCACAACTCTTAACTTCCACACCTGCCACACTTACACACCTGACAGTTAAACATTTCTACCAACTTGCCCAACAGGAGGCAAGTTAATTCAAGAGGCAGGCTAATTCCAGTGTCCTCCAACTTGTTTTATTTTCTGCCGAATAATTGTCGTTCTTTTCCATTTCTGCTCGCTCGCCAGTTTGACGTCGAAACCCAAAAGAGAGAAAACGAGAAGTTGAAGGAGAATCTGAAGAAGTTGGCGGAGGTGCAGAGCCTGCAGCAGGAGTGCGTGGCGGAGATCAGTCGGCTGCGCCAAGCCCTGAGCAAGTCTGAGGAGCTGAAGGCTTCCAACGCCAAAGCTATAGAACAGGTACCCGCTACCCCAGCTCGTCCCTGCCCTAACACCGTCCCTTCTGCTTCCTCTCTCTCCTTGTCACCTTATTCATGAAGGGAATAGACGCACAGAGACTCTTGCCCAGAGTAAAGGAATCGATAGTCAACGAGTGATCAATGATCGGTGCTTTCTCAGTGGGTCGAAGTATCCATGCTGTATCTCTTAACAAGGCAGGCACGGGTTAATGATTGGGGACGATCAGCCATGATCGCAATGAATGGCGGTGCTGGCTCGAAGGGCCGAATGGCCTCCTCCTGCACCTATTTTCTATGTTGACAAAACTAAGCACTAGAAAGCTGAGATACTCATGTCGGCTATGTCCAGCGATCCGCGCACATTAACGCTATCTACTCACAGTAAGGTCAATGTATAGGATCTTCTAGCGGTGTACAAAATCATGAGAGGAATAGATTGGGTAGATGCGCATCACTTGCCCAGACTAGGGGAATCGAGGAGGAGAAGGGTGTAAGGTGAGGGGGGGGGAAAGAGTTAATGGGAACCTGAGGGGTATCTTTTTCACATCAAGGGTGGTGGTGTATGGAACTAGCTACCGGTGGAGGTAGTTGAGGCAGGTACATTCACACAGGTATATGGATAGTGGGAGTTAATGGGATATGGGCCAAATGCAGGCAGGTGGGACTAGTGTAGATGAGACATATTGGCCGGTGTGGGCAAGTTGGGCCGAAGGGCCTGTTTTTCATGCTGTGTTACTCTCGAACAATCACCTCTTCCACTCTATCCATGTTAGAACATAGAAGAGTACAGCACAGAAACAGGCCCTTCAGCCCACAATGTCCATGCTGTACATTATGCCAGGTTAAAGTAATCTCCTCTGCCTCACATGATCCATATCCCTCCATTCCCTGAGTATGCCTATCTGAAAGCTTATTCACTGCTAGAATCGTATATGCCTCCACTGCTCTCTGTCATTTTATTAATTTGCCCCATTATTATTTGCCTTCTCACCCTCAAGCTATGCTGTGTAGTTTTTAGTTTTAGAGAAACAGCGTGGCAACAGGCCCTTCGGCCCACCAGCTCCGCGCTGACCAGCGATCCCCGCACATTAACACTATCCTACACCCACTGGGGACAATCTTTACATTTACCGAGCCAATTTACCTACAAACCTGTACGTCTTTGGAGTGTGGGAGGAAACCGAAGATCTCGGGGAAAACCCACGCAGGTCACGGGGAAAACGTGCAAATTCCGTACAGGCATGAACCCGTAGTCGGGATCGAACCCGGGTCTCCGGCGCTGCATTCGCTGTAAGGCAGCAACTCTACCGCTGCGCCACCGTGACAGCCCTATCAAATGTTGTCTGGGTCTGTACTCGCTGGAGTTCAGAAGGATGAGGGAGGGGGGACCTCTTTGACATTACCGAATAGTGAAAGGCCTGGATTGAGTGAATGTGGAGAGGATATTTCCACGTGGGAAAATCTAGGACCAGAGTAAAGGGGCATGGCTTTAATAAGGAGATGAGGAGGAATTTATTTAGTCAGAGGATGGTGAATCTGTGGAATTCACTGTGGAGGCCAATGTCGGTGGGTATTGTTAAAGTGGGAGATTGTCAGGTTCTTGGTTAGTAATAGCCCTGTCCCACGGTACGAGTTCATTCCAAGAGCTCTCCCGAGTTTGCCCTGATTCGAACTCGGAGATTTACGGTAATGGCCGCTCGTCGGTACTCGGGGCTCTCGTGGACATTTTTCATCATGTTGAAAAATCTTCACAAGTCTTCCCGTGCTTACCTGCCGTTAGCCAGTCTTCCCGAGTACCTGCCGTTAGCGTTACGAGCCGGTAAGAGACGTCCCCGAGCTCCGACGTACCCGCTACGTTCATTCTCCGTGCTTACCACGAGTTTGATTTTTTTTTTTAACTCGGGAGAGCTCTTGGAATGAGCTCGTACCGTGGGACAGGAGCTTTAAGGGTATTGGATTCTGGGGAGAAGGCAGGAGAATTGGGGTTGAGAGGGAAAGATTGAATGGCGGAGTAGACTCAATGGGCCGAATGGCCTAATTCTGCCCCTCTGACTGGTAACCTCTGTTCTTGTTTGCACCGACAGCTCCAGGAGCAGGTGGAGAAGCTCCAGCAGTGCCTGAAGGAGATGGAGGAGAAGGTCGAAGAGTCCCGGCAGCAACAAGCCCAGACCAGGGAGGAGCTGAGAGCAGCACAGGCCGCTCAGCAGCAGAGTGAGAAGAAGCTGTCTGAGGCCCAGCAGGAGATCCAGCACTGGAAAAGCAAGTTTGAGACGGTCGACCAAATCTTTTCAAGGAAAGAGGTAATGATGCCGGATAACCACTTCAAAATATGTCCACGGGTTGTTTAATGTAGCTGGTAAAGGCAATCAAGAATTCACTGAAAGTATCCAATCTCCTTGAAGTTGTGGTAGCAACTCCTTCCATTTGTCTCGCACTTTTATACAGTTTTAGAACTGTGCATGTGGGCAGAATCACACAGGAACTGTACAGTTTGTCCAATCTCTCTCTATGTAGCTTTAGGAGATTAGATTAGAGAGATACAGCGCAGAAATAGACCCCTTCGGCCGACCGAGTCCGCTCCGACCAGCAATCCCCGTACACTAACGCTATCCCCAACACACTAGGGACAATTTACAATTTTTACCTAAGACAATTAACCTGTACGTTTTGTTTAGAGATACAGATATAGATTAGGAAACAGGCCCTTCGGCCCACCGAGCCCGTGCCGACCAGCGATCCCAGTTAGACTGGCTCACACAACACACAAGGGACAATTTACAATTTGTACCCAAGTCAGTTAACCGACAAGCTTGCACGTCTTTGAAATGTATAAATGAAACCAGAGCACCCAGGGAAAGCACACGCAGTCACGGCGAACATACAAACTCCACACAGACCGACATCCTGCCACATATCAATAGGTGTGCTGGTTACTAGGGTAATTGACGGTAGTAAATTGCCCCAAGTGCGTGTGTGTGTGTGTGTGTGTGTGGACAGCATGAGAATCAAGGGAACCTTAGAAAAGTACAGCGCAGGGACAGGCCCTTCGGCCCACAGTGCCTGTGCCGAACACGATGCCAGGATAACCTCATCTAATTTCCCATTCTCTGCATAATCCAAGTGACTGTTCCACACTGCCTTGTGCCACAACAAATAGAAAGAGTGCTCAAAGATCGCGGTCCTTTCTCGTAAGCTGTCGAGAATCGGGGGGGATCCTGAATACTTTAGCAAAACACCGAAGCAATAGCAGGCATCTCGAGGCCAAGGAATGGTTCCACCAAAGCTGCCTCAGCAACGTTCTTTCTCCAAATCCATCGTCAGAATGCCAGTGCTCAATGTCAGCAATGTCATTAGTGGTTTGGCTGCTCCACTAGAAGTCCATACAATTCATGTGTGTAGGGAGGAACTGCAGATGCTGGTTTACACCAAAGATAGACAAAAAAAATGCTGGAGTAACTCGGCGGGTCAGGCAGCATCTCTGGAGAGAAGGAATGTGTGATATTTCCAGTTGAGAGCCTTCCTCGGACTCAATTCGTATGGCTTAACACCAAGCTCCACAGCGTCTGCTCCCAAGATGAGGTTTCCATATGAGGGCATCTGAGATGTCCTCAATCTTTAGTGATCGCGGTCCCTCTTCCTCGCCCCCCCCCCCCAGATGCACTGAGGACATAGTTCCCCTGGTCCCTGCCGTTCACCCCACCAGCCTCTGTCTCACCTGGAAAGACTGTCGGGGTCGCTGGATGGACCACACCAGCCTCCACATCCAACACATCATCATCTCGCTAGAATTTAGAAGATTGAGGGGGGATCTTATAGAACCTTACAAAATTCTTAAGGGGTTGGACAGGCTAGATGCAGGAAGATTGTTCCCGATGTTGGGGAAGTCCAGAACAAGGGGTCACAGTTTAAGGATAAGGGGGAAATCTTTTAGGACTGAGATGAGGAAAACATTTTTCACACAGAGAGTGGTGAATCTGTGGAATTCTCTACCACAGAAGGTAGTTGAGGCCAGTTCATTGGCTATATTTAAGAGGGAGTTAGATGTGGCCCTTGTGGCTAAAGGGATCAGGGGGTATGGAGAGAAGGCAGGTACAGGATACTGAGTTGGATGATCAGCCATGATCATATCGAATGGCGGTGCAGGCTCGAAGGGCCGAATGGCCTACTCCTGCACCTAATTTCTATGTTTCTGACTTTTCCATCACCTCCATTGTGATCCCACCACCACCAATCACCTCTCCACCCCTTTCTGCCTTCTGCAGAGACAATTCCCCCCACATCCCCTTTTTTCGCTCATCCCTTCCTACCCAAACGGCCTCCATCCAGAGACCCCGACAGTCTTTCCAGGTGAGACAGAGGTCCACAAGCTCTTCCGAACCTCATCTGCAGTATTGAGTGTTGCTGTACCCCGAGACAAAGCGTAGACTCGCCGATCGTTTCGCCGAACACTCGCGTGCAGTCCGCCAAAGCCTACCGGATCTCCCAAATTGCTCACTGCTTCAGCTCCCCTTCCCATTCCCACCCTGACCTTTCTGTCCTGGGCCTCCTCCATTGCTGGTGAGGCCACATATTGGAGGAACAGCACCTCTTATTTCGCTTGGGTAGCTTGCAATCCAGCGGTATAAATGTTGAATTCTCTCATTTTAGCTAACTTCCACAAACACTGCTCTCCTCCCCCCCCCCTCCTCTCCTGCCTGGCCCCCCCCCTCCTCTCCTGGCCCCCCCCCCCCTCCTCTCCTGGCCCCCCCCCCCCTCCTCTCCTGGCCCCACCCCTCCTCTCCTGGCCCCACCCCTCCTCTCCTGCCCCACCCCTCCTCTCCTTGGCCCCACCCACCCCCTCCTCTCCTGGCCCCACCCCCTCCTCTCCTGGCCCCACCCCCTCTCCCACAATTGACCACGTTGCATCCCTCTTGCGCTCATGCCGTCTCCAGCCAACAAACAGCCTATCAGGGAACCTCCATGCCTTGGGTCATCTATAGCCGGCCCCAATTTGCCGATTTATCCTTGTTTTTTTACGCTCCCAGATTCTTCTCCCATTCTCTTACCCCCCACCCCCCCTCTCCCATCAACAATCCGACTGGTCCCGACCCAAAGCGTCACCTATCCATCTTCTTAAAAGCTGCCTGACTCACTGAGTTACTCCAGCACTTTGTGTCCATCTCTTAATTGGCACCCTGTTCTAATGTTTAATGTGGAAGAGAGATCCCAGCTGGACAGAAAACACATCCAAGATGTTCTCAAAGCCTCCTGATAAAATTGTTAACATTGTCTTCAACTCATGGGAATCCCAGTCCGTGAACCACTCGAAATGGAGTCGGTGATTCCAGGATTGGCAGTGAATATGTGTAGGAAGGAGCTGCAGATTAAACTGAAGATGGGCACAAAAAGCTGGAGTAGCCCAGCGGGTCAGACAGCATCTCTGGAGAAAAGGAATAGGTGACGTTTTGGGTCGAGACCTTTCTTCAGACTGATCAGATCATAGAAACATAGAAAATAGGTGCAGGAGTAGGCCATTCGGCCCTTCGAGTCTCTACCTCCATTCAATATGATCATGGCTGATCATCCAACTCAGTATCCTGTACCTGCCTTCTCTCCATACCCCCTGATCCCTTTAGCCACAAGGGCCACATCTAACTCCCTCTTAAATATAGCCAATGAACTGGCCTCAACTACCTTCTGTGACAGAGAACTCCAGAGATTCACCACTCTCTGTGTGAAAAATGTTTTCCTCATCTCGGTCCTAAAAGATTTCCCCCTTATCCTTAAACTGTGACCCCTTGTTCTGGACTTCCCCAACATCGGGAACAATCTTCCTGCATCTAGCCTGTCCAACCCCTTAAGAATTTTGTACGTTTCTATAAGATCCCCCCTCAATCTTCTAAATTCTAGCGAGTACAAGCCGAGTCTATCCAGTCTTTCTTCATATGAAAGTCCTGCCATCCCAGGAATCAGTCTGGTGAACCTTCTCTGTAATCCCTCTATGGCAAGAATGTCTTTCCTCAGATTAGGAGACCAAAACTGTACGCAATACTCCAGGTGTGATCTCACCAAGACCCTGTACAACTGCCGATCGGATTTGTGCTTCTTCACACTGAGTTTGTGGGAAATTGGAGCGCATAGAGGCCAAACACTGACAGTGTAGGGAGCACTTAGCATCCACTGGCACCAACCATTAGTACTTGCCACGGTGTCAGAATGAGTAAAATATACCAGTCAAAATATGTACGTCAAATATATATGTCCAAATAAACACCAGGCTCAGGAGTGGAAGCAAGTCATCCTTGATGCTGATGGACTACCTTTCAAACAGGACTGAAAGATACACAATTATGACCAATAGTTGGCCTTTTATTGATGTGTAAATCTGCAATTCCTGAAGATAAGTTGTTCCATTGGTTCATATTACATGCATGGCCTTGCATCTGAAGCCAATATGTTACTTGCTGGGTGGCTGATATTATAGATTTATGTCTGTTTGCTGAAGAATCTGCGTCTGGTAAGCCACACGAGGGATTTCTTCATTTCCTCTCCCTGTCGAAGCCGCGGTGTACTCAAAATAGTTTCCAGCACAGGTCTTGCTATGTGATGGTTCCAGCTTTTTCATGATATCACTGAATCCATCATCTAGTTTGCAGCTCCGAATGTATTTTGGGCTAGGTTGATCAAACTCCCAAGTGCGTGGCTACAAACAAACAGTAAGTAAGTTTGCAATCTTAAAATAAGTTCAACTTTACTTGGCCTTTGGTGTAGTGCATGTGATTCTAAGTCAATAGTACGTCTACTTTTAAGAAATCTTGTTGATTGATTAGGACTGATACCGTGCTGTACAGTCTTGGCCACTGAATATTGAAACAGGAGGTCAAAGGTCAAAACTTTATTTGCCATTTGTGCTTACACACATAGGAACTCTTGTGCGGTTGTTCAGAGAGTCAAGTCAAGTCAAATTAAAAAGACACACAGAAAGACACATAATCTATAAAAACATATGCTTCTCTAGAAATAAAAAAAGAAAGTGCCTAAAACCCTATATAAAGGGGAAAGTGAGAGCATTGTAACTTGCACAAACCCTATATAAAAGTGTCGATTGCATTGTAAATTGCACAGGCCCAGGAGACAATATAATATGATATAATATGATATGCTATGAGGTAGGTCAGGACATCAGTTCATTTTGTTTTGGCCAAGAGTCTCACTGGCAGGGAAGAAGCGCTTAAAAAAGCGTGTTCTGTTTGTGGCGATGCTGTCCGCTCGGCTGTGCCTGAGGTTGTATGTGCAGTTTTTGTGTTTGAGCAGGGAGTGAGCTGGATGTAGTGTGTCTCTGATGATTCTCTCTGCTCTTTTTTGACAGCGCTGTGTGTAGATTGTGTCCATGGAGGGGAGTTCCGTTCTGATAATCCTCTCTGCAGTCTTTGTGACTCTTTGCAGAGCCTTCCTCTCTGTCTGTGTGGTGTTTCCATACCACACCGTGATGCCTGTGGTGAGGATGCTCTCTATCAGTCTCTATCAGGAACTGCAGAGGCTGGTTTACACAAGATGTGCCAGAGTAATTCTGGGGTCAGGCAGCATCTCTGGAAAAAAACGTGGATAGGTGATGTTTCAGGTCTGAAGGATGAAACATTACCTATCCACATTCTCCAGAGATGCTGCCTGGCCCACTTTGTGTCCATATCAAGTGAATATCTTGAACTTTATATACAACTTTATCCAAACTCTAGGTGGTTAAAGCAGAGCACAATATAAATGTTGTACCGTGGTTTATTTCTCTGTCTTATCCACATTGGTGTTGTGTTGGATTCTTCACTCAAATGCAGTTACTAACTGAAATGATGATTTGATAGCCTTGCATTCTGCTTGCTGTCATGGCGGGTGGCTTCCTACATGTACAGGTTTCAGGTGGCAATAGACAATAGGTGCAGGAGTAGACCATTCGGCCCTTCGAGCCAGCACCGCCATTCAATGTAATCATGGCTGATCATCCCCAATCAGTACCCCGTTCCTGCCTTCTCCCCATATCCCCTGACTCCGCTATTTTTAAGAGCCCTATCTAGCTCTCTCTTGAAAGCATCCAGAGAACCGGACTCCACCGCTGATATCTGCAACCTCAGGTAGTAACATAACGTGTGTGTAATGTGATCTCGCCTACACGCAGGCACTCCATGACAGGTGTAAGGGGAACATTAAACCCGCACATAAGTCAGACTTTGGTCCGAATCCCCATCCCCTGCCCCATATATCTCGCTGAGAACATTAAGTTCATAAATGATAGGAGCAGAATTAGGCCATTTGGCTCATCACGTCTACTCCACCATTCAATCATGGCTGATCTATCTTTCCTTCTCAACCCCATTCTCCTGCCTTCTCCCCGTAACCCCTGACATTGTCTCACTAGTGCCCGGCTGCATCCAGGGTACTTTCTGCGGTGCGCTGCATTCTGGGTAACCACCACCGCCATTGCCGGCTTGTTGAGCGATTGTACAATCTGCTATTACAGTATGCCTTGATTGCACTAGGGACTGAATGCTGAATTGTTTAGGTAAGTCGCCTATTGCCTAAGTCGGGGAGTGTCTGTATAGCACAAACTTGATTCTATCATCCAGGCAAAGAGAGTGCACCAGTAAGTTCCACATTAAAGAAGGGTCTCTGCCTGAAACGTCGTCCGTCCCTTCTCTCCAGAGATGCTGCCTGTCCCACCGAGTTACTCCAGCATGTTGTGTATCCACGTTAAAGCATACAACTTTTGGCTGAGCCTCAAGACTCCCTATTGCCACACATAATACATTGTCTATAGAAGCCCTCCTAACACTGTAGTTATGTATCCATGTGTGTGTGTGTTGTGCTTATAGGCTTGTGCTGAGGGGGGCATCACTGCAAACCATCACATCCAGAAGGAGATTGCAAGTTTAAAGGCTAAACTGCTGACAGGGAAGTCTTGCTATGTACAAAAGTACAAGGAGTGCCAGAGACTGCATAAACAGATCGACAAGTTGAAAGCATTGTTGGTAGGTAGCTAGGATCTTTGTCTGAGAGTAAACAGCCTACCTGAGAGCTCCAGGGGGAAACAACAGTCCAGTTTAATTTTAAACATGCCTTTTATATGCATAATGAAATTGTAGTAACAGCTAGAGTTAGATTTGAGATCAGATGTTCAGTGAGTCTGCCAATTCTGGGACTTGCTCGCAATATCGAGTCCACAATCTCAGGAATACTGCTGTTAAATACAAAGTTTTCAGGTGATTTTATTTTGGGCTTCTTCAGAGGGGCCGGTGGAGAGTAAATTCTTCTACAATTTAATATTGGAAACCCTGGCCTTGCCATGCATGAAAGGGGAGCCTTTCCTGTGCTGTTCACTCCCATTGTTCAACCAGTGGGGCCACTTTGATCAGATTTGTCCTCGATATGTGACAATAAAGTATCATTGAACCACGTGGGTTTCCTCCGGGTACTCCGGTTTCTACCCAAGTCCCAAAGACAGCCTGTTTGCTCTGCAAATTGTCCCTACAGCGTAGCAAATGGATGAGAGAGTGGGATAGCATAGAACTAGTGTGAACAGGTGATCGATGGTCGGCATGGATTCTATGGGTGAAAGATACTGTTTCCAAGCTGAATCTCTAAACTAAACTAAAATGACTGAGATTACCAAAACATGGTATACTTTTATAAGACCATGATAGGCGGCACAGTGGTGCAGCGGTGAAGTTCCTGCCTTACAGCACCAGAAACCCGGGTTCAATCCTGACTACGGGTGCTGTCTGTACAGAGTTTGTACATTCTCCCCGTGACCACGCGAGTTTCCTCCGGGATCTCCGGTTTCCTCCCGCTCTCCAAAGACGTGCAAGTTTGCAGGTTAATTGGCATTGGTAATATTGTAAACTGTCCCTAGTGTGTGTGTAGGATAGTATGAGTGTGCGAGGATCACTGGTCGACACGGACTCGGTGGGCCAAAGGGCCAATTTCCGCACTATATCTCTAAACTAAATTTAAAATGAATTGGATCCAGAATTTGGTGACTCCATCTATCTATTCTAAATTCAATTGGAGCTAGAACTAATGTGGAACTAGTATTTTAATTTCTGTGACCAACTTGGCCGTTGACAAGGCCAATCAGTCTTGGCATCTGCCACCTCATGGGAAGATTTTAGCGAGACCTCCTCTCCCTGCCTCCCAACTTACTGAATTGTTTTCGACATTTTATCGCAAGCTCTTTCTTGCAATTTCCAAAAATAAAATCCAGTATCTGTTTTCTGTGCAACAGGAAGACAAGAACAAATGCAGCTCTCCACTCAAGGAGATTGTTGAGATCACGGAAAACGCAGAAACAGGTAGAGAAATGGAAACATGTAGAAACAAGGACTGCAGATGCTGGTTTATACTAAGGAGAGACACAAAAAGCTGGAGTAACTCAGCGGGTCAGGCAGCATCTCTGGAGGAAAAGGATAGGTGGTGATTTGGGTCGGGACTCTACTTCAGACTGGAATGAAATGGAATGATCAGTGGGGGAAGAGAGAAAGACTTAATTAATTATTTCAAATAAGTTGCCTTCAGTGTGAAGCATGTCTACAAATTTCAGTACATTATCTTAGATAAATTGGCCAGGTTAGGATTTCCAGAATTCTAAATAACGACAGATTTTAATGCTTGTGTGCGTGCGTGTGTGTGTGTGTCTGTGCGTGTGTCTGTGCGTGTGTCTGTGCGTGTGTCTGTGCGTGTGTCTGTGCGTGTGTCTGCGTATCTGTGCGTCTGCGCGCGCGTGTCTGTGCGCGCGCGTGTCTGTGTGTGTGCGCGTCTGTGTGTGCGCGTCTGTGTGTGTGTGTGTGTGCGAGTGTGTGCGCGTCTGTGTGTGCGCGTCTGTGTGTGCGCGTCTGTGTGTGCGCGTGCCTGTGTGTGCGCGTGCCTGTGTGCGCGTGCCTGTGTGCGCGTGCCTGTGTGTGCGCGTGCCTGTGTGCGCGTGCCTGTGTGTGCGCGTGCCTGTGTGCGCGTGCCTGTGTGCGCGTGCCTGTGTGTGCGCGTGCCTGTGTGTGCGCGTGCCTGTGTGTGCGCGTGCCTGTGTGCGCGTGCCTGTGTGTGCGCGTGCCTGTGTGTGCGCGTGCCTGTGTGTGTGCGTGCCTGTGTGTGTGCGTGCCTGTGTGTGCGCGTGCCTGTGTGCGCGTGCCTGTGTGTGTGCGTGCCTGTGTGCGCGTGCCTGTGTGTGAGTGCCTGTGTGCGCGTGCCTGTGTGTGTGCGTGCCTGTGTGCGCGTGCCTGTGTGTGCGCGTGCCTGTGTGCGCGTGCCTGTGTGTGCGCGTGCCTGTGTGCGCGTGCCTGTGTGTGCGCGTGCCTGTGTGTGTGCGTGCCTGTGTGTGCGCGTGCCTGTGTGTGTGCGTGCCTGTGTGTGCGCGTGCCTGTGTGTGCGCGTGCCTGTGTGTGCGCGTGCCTGTGTGCGCGTGTCTGTGTGTGCGTGTCTGTGTGTGCGCGTGTCTGTGTGCGCGTGCCTGTGTGTGCGCGTGCCTGTGTGTGCGCGTGCCTGTGTGTGCGCGTGCCTGTGTGTGCGCGTGTCTGTGTGTGCGTGTCTGTGTGTGCGTGTCTGTGTGTGCGTGTCTGTGTGTGCGCGTGCCTGTGTGCGCGTGCCTGTGTGTGCGCGTGCCTGTGTGCGCGTGTCTGTGTGTGCGTGTCTGTGTGTGCGCGTGTCTGTGTGTGCGCGTGCCTGTGTGTGCGCGTGCCTGTGTGTGCGCGTGCCTGTGTGTGCGCGTGTCTGTGTGTGCGTGTCTGTGTGTGCGTGTCTGTGTGTGCGTGTCTGTGTGTGCGCGTGCCTGTGTGTGCGCGTGCCTGTGTGCGCGTGTCTGTGTGCGTGTCTGTGTGTGCGTGTCTGTGTGTGCGTGTCTGTGTGTGCGTGTCTGTGTGTGCGTGCCTGTGTGTGCGCGTGCCTGTGTGTGCGTGTCTGTGTGTGCGTGTCTGTGTGTGCGTGTCTGTGTGTGCGTGTCTGTGTGTGCGTGCCTGTGTGTGCGCGTGCCTGTGTGCGCGTGCCTGTGTGTGCGTGTCTGTGTGTGCGTGTCTGTGTGTGCGTGTCTGTGTGCGTGTCTGTGAGTGCGTGTGTGCGCGTGTCTGTGTGCGCGTGTCTGTGTGCGCGTGTCTGTGTGTGCCTGTCTGTGTGCGTGTCTGTGTGTGCGTGCCTGTGTGTGCGCGTGCCTGTGTGCGCGTGTCTGTGTGTGCGTGTCTGTGTGTGCGTGTCTGTGTGTGTGCGTGTCTGCGTGTGTGTGTGCGTGTCTGTGTGTGCGTGTCTGTGTGTGTGCGTGTCTGTGTGTGCGTGTGCGTGTGTGTGTGCGTGCCTGTGTGTGCGTGCCTGTGTGTGCGTGTCTGTGTGTGCGTGTCTGTGTGTGCGTGTCTGTGTGTGCGTGTCTGTGTGTGCGTGTCTGTGTGTGCGTGTCTGTGTGTGTGCGTGTCTGTGTGTGTGCGTGTCTGTGTGTGTGCGTGTCTGTGTGTGTGCGTGTCTGTGTGTGTGCGTGTCTGTGTGTGCCCGTCTCTGTGTCTCTGTCTGTGTGAATAGACAGCTGTGCCGAAATACTGTTGTGTTAATCCAGTCTGACAAAGTAACTCAACCCGAAGCATCACCTATTCCCTTTCTCCAGTCTGACATCTCCTGCCTGAGCCGCTGGGTTACACCAGCTTGATGTGTCTTGTGTTCATGTTGTAGCTGTGCTACTTAGCTCACTGAGGACCCCTAATGCAGCAGCCTGGTACTGCATGCAGTATTGCACAGTTCTCTGTGCAATGCCTGATCCATTTTAAGACTCGGGCTGCAGGCCTGTAAATACCGCAAGCATGGGTGTCACAGTGCCGCAGCTGGCAGAGCGACTGCCTCACAGCTACAGTGGCCCAGGTTCAATCCTGACCATCAGTGCTGCCTGTGTGGAGCTGGGGACCAGGTGGGTTTCCCCCGGGTGCTCCGGTTTCCCGGTTCACTGCTGCTGACGGACAACATACCAGAAGGATCTTTAATCCCCAATATATTTTAAAATCTCGCCTAAAAGACGGCAGCTCCAGTCATGCTGAGCTCTGTCAGCTTTCCCTGCCTTTCTCACATTGTATCGGCCCAAGAAACGGCACGGTGGCGCAGCGGTAGAGTTGCTGCCTTACAGCACCAGAGGCCCGGGTTCGATCCTGACCACTGGTGCTATCTGTACGGAGTTTGCACGTTCTCCCTGTGACCACCGGGATCTCCGGTTTCCTCCCACATTGCAAAGAGTGCAGGTTTGTAGGTTAATTGGCTTCTGTAAATTGTCCCCAGCGCGTCAGGTAGAACTGCTGACAGAACTGATGTGTGATCGCATGGACTCAGTGGGCCGAAGGGCCTGTTTCCACACTGTGTCTCCAAACTAAACTAAACGGGTGTGGTGTGTGTGGAGCAATGAGATAGATCTTGTTCCCACCTGCTCCCTACTAACACCCAATCCCCCTAATCATAGGTTCCTGTAGTCTTAGATGCTTTAAATACACATATTAAAACTAGGTAGAGACTGCAAAGATCCACAATCCTTTTGTGAGATTGTGGATCTTGCAAAAGACGGATTAAAAATGACCAAATTTGCAGTAGATTTGCACATGCTAGAGTGGCAATCTGTAGCGATGTAAGCGTATACTCTACAAACTGTCTCCTGGTCTTTGTTTCTTTACCCTGTGCTTTCTGCCCCATGAGAAGAAGCGAGTTCAGTGGGGTTGACTATGCAACAGCCAGGGACTGAGTTAGCTGAAATAAGAACAAAGCGTGGCGACAGGTTGGAGGCTGTGGTGAGTGAAGATTTATAAACGAGATGCTGATGGTTAGTGGTGTCTATGTCCATAAGACAAATGGTCCTAAGAGCCGATGCAGCCTCGAGGCACAGAACGTGGCCATTCGGCCTTTTCATATTTAGGCTCCTTTGGAAGAGTTTTCTAATTAGTTTCGCCCCAACCTATGGAGAGAAGAATGGGATTAGGGGGAGAATGGAGGAGAATGGGGTTAGGAGGGAGATATAGATCTGCCATGATTGAATGGCGGAGTAGACTTGATGGGCCGAATGGCCTAATTCTACTGGTATCACTCATGACCTCATCTCCAATCCTAGCACTTGGCTGGCTGGATGCCCTACGCATTTGCCATTATCAGCCATTTTATTTTTGTCTGTTCTTTTTTTTGAATCTGCTGCTGTCGTCCTTTAAACAAGGTGCTCCAGATCCCAGCCACTCGTTGCTTTTAATTGATAGAAAGATAGAAAATAGGTGCAGGAGGAGGCCATTCGGCCTTTCGAGCCAGCACCGCCATTCATTGTGATCATGGCTGATTGTCCCCAACCAATAACCCGTGCCTGCCTTCTCCCCCCATATCCCTTGATTCCACTAGCCCCTAACTCTCTCTTAAATCCATCCAATGATTTGGCCTCCGCTGCCCTCTGTGGCAGGGAATTCCACAAATTCACAACTTCTCCTTGTGCCTTCTGTGTCCTTTGAGGCTTACCTGAAATCTTTGCCTCCGGTTATTGATCCATTGGCCGATGGGAATGGCTTTACACTGTCGTGAATTTGTGAACGTTGTGAACTTCACAGTGGGCCGAGTGTTTCAGGTGGCCTGCACAGCGAGACTGTGAGAGAGCTGCCTCAATGGACTGGCTGCCACTCACGGCCCCATTGATCACAACTCTGTGCCAGGCTCTCTCCAGAAGAGAAAGATGCTCCACCTCGCTAGACTGCTCACACGGGGTGCAGGTTTTATGAGACATTTGCAACCTCCGAGTGACTGTGTGGGTTTTCGCCCCGGGAGCTCCGGTTTCCTCCCACTCTCCAAAGACGTACAGGTTTGTAGGGTAATCGGCTTGGGTAAAAGTTGTGAATTGTGTGGGATAGTGTTAGTGTACGGGAATCGCTGGGCGGGGCGGACTCAGTGGGCCGAAGGGCCTGTGTCCGCAGTGTATCACTAAACTAAACTAAAGCAACACACCATCGTGCCTTGGAAATGTCTCGCTGTTACATCATTGTGTCTGGAATTAAATCCTTTAACTCCCTCCCCATCAGCGCTGAGCACACCTCCCCTGGCAGGGCCGCACTGGTCAAGGTCACCAGGGCAATACGGGACACGTATTAAATAGCTGCCTTATCAGTGATACCCGCAAGCTGAAGAGGAATAAACTGTTTATTTTAGTAGTTATAAGTAAACTGTACATTTAGAGTCAAAGTAACTACACGGTGTAAATGTCAACCTAGTTGGCACAATGAGCGGTAGAGTTGCTGCCTCACAGCACCAGGAACCCGGGTTCGATCCTGACTACAGGTGCTGTCTGTACGGAGTTTGTACATTCTCTCTGGGACCACGTGGGTTTTCTCCGGGTGCTCCGGTTTCCTTCCATATCCCAATGACGTGCGGGTTTTGTTGGCCCTCTGTAAATTGCTCCTACAATGTAGGATGTGAAAGTGGGCTAACATAGAACTGGTATAAACGGGTGATGGATGGTTGGCTTGGGCTCGGTGGGCTAAAGGGCCTGTTTCCGTGCTGTATCCTTCGATCAATAGTCAAAAGGTAAGAAAGTGTTTCGAGTTGGAAAGTACAGAGAAGATTTACGAGGATGTTGCCAGGATTAGAGGGTCTGAGCTACAGGGAGAGGTTGAGTAGGCTGGGTCTCTATTCCATGAAGTGCTGGAGGATGAGGTGTGATCTTACAGAGGTGTATAAAACCATGAGAGGAATAGATCAGGTAAATGCACAGTCTCTTGCTGAGAGGAGGTGAATCGAGGACATAGGTTTACGGTGAAGGGGAAATGATTCAACAGGAATCTGACGGGCACATTTTTCACACAAAGGGTGGCGGGTGTACGGAACAAGCTGCCAGAGGAGGTCGTTGTGGCAGGGACTATCCCAACATTTAAGAAACAGACAAGTACATGGATAGGACAAGTTTTGAGGGATATTGGCCAAATGTGGGACAGTGTAGCTGGGACATGTTGGCCGGTTTGGGCAAGTTGGGCTGAAGGGCCTGTTTCCATGCTGTGTCACTCTATGTGTATCCCAAGTGCTTACATTTGACATTGGCTGAAAGTAACTGAACGCCTTGTCATTGCAGTGCTAATAAAAGTGCAGGTCTACTGGGAATGATCGGGCATGTCGTGATTTTGGATTTAGGACTAGATTTTATATATGTCATTAAAATGCATAGGGTGCAACTGCCCTTGGGAACTGTCAGAAGCTGATTAATCCTTTGTATTTCATTGGTTTTCTGTTGTTTGTTCATGAGTCGCCAATGTCCCTCCAGGATGGAGGACCATCAATAACACTTTTTAACGAGGTCAACGATTCTCAGGTAGTCGACAGTGAAGCAAAGTTTGACATTGAGCAGCATCAGGTGTTCGCTCCGTGACCAGAAAATGTGGTCAAAGAGTGCGATTCGGAAGTAGTCGGAGAGGAAGATGGGTTTTAGCAGGGCCAAGCATGTGCACTTGTGAGAACATCTGCAGTTGTACAGGGCTCTGGTGAGACCACATCTGGAGTATTGTGTACAGTTTTGGTCTCCTAATTTGAGGAAGGACATCCTTGTGATTGAGGCAGTGCAGCGTAGGTTCACGAGATTGATCCCTGGGATGGCGGGACTGTCATATGAGGAAAGATTGAAACGACTAGGCTTGTATTCACTGGAGTTTAGAAGGATGAGGGGGAATCTTATAACCATATAACCATATAACAATTACAGCACGGAAACAGGCCATCTCGGCCCTACAAGTCCGTGCCGAACAATTATTTTCCCTTAGTCCCACCTGCCTGCACTCATACCATAACCCACCATTCCCTTCTCATCCATAATATAGAAACATATAAAATTATAAAAGGACTGGACAAGCTAGATGCAGGAAAAATGGTCCCAATGTTGGGCGAGTCCAGAACCAGGGGCCACAGTCTTAGAATAAAGGGGAGGTCATTTAAGACTGAGGTGAGAAAAAACCTTTTCACCCAGAGAGTTGTGAATTTATGGAATTCCCTGCCACAGAGGGCAGTGGAGGCCAAGTCACTGGATGGATTTAAGAGAGAGTTAGATAGAGCTCTAGGGGGCTAGTGGAGTCAAGGGATATGGGGAGAAGGCAGGCACGGGTTATTGATAGGGGACGATCAGCCATGATCACAGTGAATGGCGGTGCTGGCTCGAAGGGCCGAATGGCCCCCTCCTGCACCTATTATGTATGTTTCTATAAGACTTTATTGTCCTATGTTTAGCTTAGTTTAGAGACGGATGTGAAAACAGGCCCTTCAGCCCACTGAGTCCATGCCAACCAGTGCACTAGTTCTATCCTACACACTAGGGATAATTTAATGTTCAATGTTTCATGTGTCATTCCTAACTATCACTGTTGTCCCTTGCGGGCGGAGCACCAAGGCAAATTCCTTGTATGTGAATACTTGGCCAATAAACGTATTAATTCATTCAAAAGCTAATTAACCTACAAATCTGGACGCCTTTCGAATGTGAGAGGAAACCGCAGCACAGGGAGAATGTACAAACTCCGTGCAGACAGCACCCGCAGTCAGGATCAAACTTGTGTCTCTTGCACTGTAAGGCAGCAACTCTACCGCTGCGCCACCGTGCCAGCCTTGCGCCGAGATACAGATTGTTTTGCACACAATCCAGTAAAATCATACTATGCACAGCACAATCACACACACAAGTAAAAGAGTTTATTTCTTATTGTCACGTGTACCGAGATACAATGAAAAGCGTTTGTTCGCATGTGATCCAGTAAAATTCAATGCAGAGTGCAAAGATAAAAGGTAGACAAAAAATGCTGGAGAAACTCAGCAGGTGAGGCAGCATCTCTGGAGAGAAGGAATAGGCGACGTTTCGGGTCGAGACCCTTCTTCAGACTGGCAGGAAAAAGAAAGGAAGAGGCGGAGACAGCAGGCTTTGTGGGAGAGCTGGGAAGGGGGAGGGAGAAGGTAAGGGCTATCTAAAATTAGAGAAGTCAATGTTCATACCGCTGGGGTGTAAACTACCCAAACGAAGTATGAGGTGCTGTTCCTCCAATTTGTGCTGGGCCTCACTGGCCATGGAGGAGGCCCAGGACAGGTAAACGGTACAACATTTAGTGCGAAGATATAACATTGAAGTCTGGGAAAGTCTAATTAAAGAAACTCCAAAGTTCCAATGAGGTGGACGGGAGGTCAGGACCACGCTCTAGCTGATGGTTGGACTGTTCAGTCGCAACCATGGTAGTGTGAAAACAGCTGATTTCTTCAAATTCAAGTTTATTGTCACGTGTCCCTGATGGACAATGAAATTCTTGCTTTGCTTCAGCACAACAGAACATAGTAGGCATTGACTACAAAACAGATGAATAAATAAACTGATAAAGTGCAAATAACAAATAATGGGTTATTAATGTTCAGAGTTTTGGCCGAGCCAGGTTTAATAGCCTGATGGCTGTGGGGAAGTAGCTATTCCTGAACCTGGTCGTTGCAGTCTTCAGGCTCCTGTACCTTCTACCCGAGTGTGTGGCCAGGATGGTGTGGGTCTTTGATGATACTGCCAGCCTTTTTGAGGCAGCGACTTCGATAAATCCCCTCGATGGAAGGAAGCTCAGAGCCGATGATGGACTGGGCAGTGTTTACTACTTTTTGTAGTCTCTTCCTGTCCAAGGCGCTCAAGTTGCCGAACCAAGCCACGATGCGTTTCAAGCGGGGCGGAGTGGGGGTTACATGCTTGAAAACAGCCGTTAATTCAAGGACGTGTAAATTAAACACATACATGACTATGTTGCCAGCGGTAAATATTTCAGCGCGTTATTCCGAAAATATGGGGGCGTAAATCAGGCTTTAGTATTAAAGGAAGAAACGCGTTATTTCAAAAATCAAACGCGTAGAACACGTGACACCTGTATACAAAGAGATGCCACATTCCCGGGCCATCGTTCACCTTTCAAGTATCAAGTTCTTTAAAATATCAAATTAATGGCATATAAAATTCTTAAGGGATCGGACAGGCTAGATGCAGGAAAAATATTCCCCATTTTGGGGGAGTCCAGAACCAGGGTTCACAGTTTAAGAATAAGGGGCAGGCCATTTAGGGCTGAGATGTGGAAAAGCGTTTTCACCTAGAGTTGTGAATCTGTGGAATTCTCTGCCACAGAAGGCAGTGAAGGCCAATTCACTGGATGTATTCAAGAGAAAGTTGGATATAGAAACATAGAAATTAGGTGCAGGAGTAGGCCATTCGGCCCTTCGAGCCTGCACCGCCATTCAATATGATCATGGCTGATCATCCAACTCAGTATCCCGTACCTGCCTTCTCTCCATACCCTCTGATCCCTTTAGCCACAAGGGCCACATCTAACTCCCTCTTAAATATAGCCAATGAACTGGCCTCAACTACCCTCCGTGGCAGAGAGTTCCAGAGATTCACCACTCTCTGTGTGAAAAAAGTTTTTCTCATCTCGGTTTTAAAGAATTTCCCCCTTATCCTTAAGCTGTGACCCCTTGTCCTGGACTTCCCCAACATCGGGAACAATCTTCCTGCATCTAGCCTGTCCGACCCCTTAAGAATTTTGTAAGTTTCTATAAGATCCCCTCTCAATCTCCTAAATTCTAGAGAGTATAAACCAAGTCTATCCAGTCTTTCTTCATAAGACAGTCCTGACATCCCAGGAATCAGTCTGGTGAACCTTCTCTGCACTCCCTCTACGGCAATAATGTTCTTCCTCAGATTTGGAGACCAAAACTGTACGCAATACTCCAGGTGTGGTCTCACCAAGACCCTGTACAACTGCAGTAGAACCTCCCTGCTCCTATACTCAAATCCTTTTGCTATGAAAGCTAACATACCATTGGCTTTCTTCACTGCCTGCTGCACCTGCATGCCTACTTTCAATGACTGGTGTACCATGACACCCAGGTCTCGCTGCATCTCCCCTTTTCCTAATCGGCCATCATTTAGATAATAGTCTGCTTTCCTGTTTTTGCCACCAAAATGGATAACCTCACATTTATCCACATTATACTGCATCTGCCAAACATTTGCCCACACACCCAGCCTATCCAAGTCACCTTGCAGTCTCCTAGCATCCTCCTCACAGCTAACACTGCCCCCCAGCTTAGTGTCATCCGCAAACTTGGAGATATTGCCTTCAATTCCCTCATCCAGATCATTAATATATATTGTATATAACTTAGGGCTAACGGAATCAGGGATATGGGGAGAAAGCAGGAACACGGTACCGATTCTGGATGATCAGCCATGATCATATTGAATGGCAGTGCCGGCTCGATGGGCCGAATGGCCTACTCCTGCGCCTATTTTCTATGTTGTCCTGGTGGTGGCACTGGGTTGATGATGCAGACCTGTCACTGCTATGGAGGACACCGAGAGACTCCTGCTCGGATGTCAAAGATTTGATGCAATTGTGTCCTTGTGAATCACTGCAATGAAGTGAAATGCTGCTGCTCCTTTTGTAGATTAGGTACACAAGCATTGAACGCGAGCTGGAAGACAAGTCCCAAATCGTGGACATTCGAACCATGGAGGTGACTGCGTTACAAGAGGAGATCAAGGTGTGTGCTGTCGGTCTGGTCATCAAAGTTGTGTCTATGTTTTATTTCAGTTTTAATTTCAGAGATACAGCGCGGGAACAGGCCCTTCATCCCACCGATCCCACACCGACCAGTGTTCCCCGCACATCAACACTATCCTACACACACTTGGGACAATGTTACATTTACACCAAGCCAATGAATCTACAAACCCGGGTCTCTGGCGCCATAAGTGCTGTATTGCCGAGTACAAACCGAGTCTATCCAGTCTTTCTTCATATGAAAGTCCTGACATCCCAGGAATCAGTCTGGTGAACCTTCTCTGTACTCCCTCTATGGCAAGAATGTATCTCCTCAGATTAGGAGACCAAAACTGTACGCAACTATACTTCAGATGGCAAGGGCTTTACAAAGTGCATTCCTCTCAAGAGTCTGTGGTGAGCTTCTGATCACAGGTGGGGTATTGGTAGCAGCAGCTAGTAGCGATAGAGCTACTGCCTCACAGCGCCAGAGACCCAGGTTTGATCCATGACTACGGGTGCTGTCTGTACGGAGTTTGTATGTTCTCCCCATGACCTGCATGGGTTTTCTCCGAGATCTTCGGTTTCCTCCCACGCTCCGAAGACTTACAGGTTAACTGGCTTGGTATAAATGTGCATTTGTCCCCAGTGTGTGTAGGATAGTGTCAGTGTGCGGGGATCGTGGCTCGGCGCGGACTCGGTGGGCCGAAGGGCCTGTTTCCGCGCTGTAACTCTGTACTAAACTGCAACCAATAAATAATTTGATTTCTGTTCACAGAAGCTGAATAAGAAGATTGATGAAATGAGGTTCAATTCAAACCATCAGAGTGGAACATTTAAATTAGAGCATCCTAACCCCTACAGCCTGAGTGTACCTAAGGTTCATGCCGCTCATTCTGGGCTCCTGTTTGGAAACCCGTACTCTGAGTGCGGTAAGTGGTCTAAAGTTTAGCATTAATTTTGCCTGTGTTGTTGCGTGTGTGGTGTAGGCTCAAGCTTACTTTAACCTCTATTATACACAGCCTTTCTTAATGTGGGAAACAGTCACAAATCCTCTGAAACTTTTTATCAGAGAAGTTAGCTTCGCAAAGGGAAAGGAGTTTGCACGTTCTCCCTGTGACAGTGCGTGGTTCCTCTGGGTGCTCCAGTCACCTCCCGTGTCCCAAAGACGTGCGGGTGTGCAGGTTGACTGGCCCTCTGCAGATTGCACCTGGTGATGAGAATGAGAGATAACATGGAACTAGTGAGAATAGGTGATCGATTGTCGGCGTGGGCTTAGTGGGCCAGAGGGACCTGTTTCCATGCTGTATCTGTTTTAAATTGTTGTGATGTTCATGAAATAGTTTGAAGAATGTTTAAGGAGGGAATCATAAAAAGTTGGTACTTGGGCAACTCGGGAAAGAGCTCAACTGGCAAGGTGGAGGTGACCAGGGCACCTCAAGGAAGGTTGCACCTTGGTTATCAGCTGGAGCTAAGGGGGAGGTCTTGCAGGGATCTGAAGGTGGAGGAAACGTTTTGAAACCATTGGAGATCAAGCGATTGGTGAGCGCATTTGTATGGCAGCAGTTTTGTGACAGCAGAACTTTGGGTGAGGGATGGGAAGTGCTGGGAGTTGGGTAGTTTGCACCGAGAGGGTGGGATTAGAGGAATCTGAGGACCAGAAAAGCATGAAAGCACTTCGGCACCAAGCGGCTCAGGCAGGAGCAGAGACACCATGCCACACGTGACAAAATCAGACAAAGCACCATGAGTGGTATCATGGTCAACCGGTGAATTTTTGACATTAGAGGTTTAGTGAGAATGTTCACAGCATGGTTTTTCTTACCTTTCTGAAAGTTGCTGTGTCCAAGGTCTCGTTGCATCTCCCCCTTTCCTAATCGGCCACCATTCAGATAATATGGGGACAATAGACAATAGGTGCAGGAGTAGGCCATTTGGCCCTTCGAGCCAGCACCGCCATTCAATGTGATTATGGCTGATCATCCCCAATCAGTACCCCGTTCCTGCCTTCTCCCCATATCCCTTGACTCCACTATTTTTAAGAGCCCCATCTAGCTCTCTCTTGAAAGCATGCAGAGAACCTGCCTCCACTGCCCTGTGAGGCAGAGAATTCCACAGACTCACCACTCTCTGTGAGAAAAAGTGTTTCCGTTCTAAATGACTTACTCCTTATTCTTAAACTGTGTGGCCCCTGGTTCTGGACCCCCAACATCGGGAACATGTTTCCTGCCTCTAGAATGTCCAAGCCCTTAACAATCTTACAAGTTTCAATGAGATGCCCTCTCATCCTTCTAAACTCCACAGAGTGTACAAGCCCAGCCGCTCCATTCTCTCAGCATATGACAGTCCCGCCATCCCGGGAATTAACCTTGTAAACCTACGCTGCACTCCCTCAATAGCAAGAATGTCCTTCCTCAAATTAGGGGACCAAAACTGCACACAATACTCCAGGTGTGGTCTCACTAGGGCTCGGTACAACTTAATCGTTTGTGCCTCTTAATCTGAGATGGACGGGACAGGTTTAGAAAGATATGGGCCAAACCCAGGCAGATGGGACTAGTGCCGATGGGACATGTTGGTCGTTGAGGTCCTGTTTCCACGAAGTTTCACTCTTTGACTCCACGGATTTCATGTTTAAATAATCAGTGTTGAGAATAAATTTAAGAATGCATATGGAATGGTTGCTTTCATAGGTTGGGGTATTGAGTATAAAAGTTAGGATGTCATGATACAGTACTTTAGGCCACATTTGGAGCAGTTCTGGTGGTCCCCCCCCCCCCATTCCAGGAAGGATGTAGAGGCTTTGGAAAGGGTGCAGAGGAGGTTTACCAGAATGATGGCTTGATTAGGGGAGCATTAGCCACAGGGGTTGGACAGACTTGGATTGTTTTCTCTGGAATGCCAGAGATTGTGGGAAGGCCTGATAGAAATATATAAAATTGAGAGGCATAGATATGGTCTGTTTCACGGTGTGGAAAAAATTAATACGAGAACGGAGACGAGGAAACACTTTTTCTCACAGAGAGCGGTGAGTCTGTGGAATTCTCTGCCTCAGAGGGCCGTGCAGGCAGGTTCTCTGGATGCTTTCAAAAAATAGCGGAGTCAGGGGATATGGGGAGAAGGCAGGAACGGGGTACTGATTGGGGATGATCAGCCATAATCACATTGAATGGCGGTGCTGGCTCGAAGGGCCGAATGGCCTACTCCTGCACCTATTCTCTATTGTCTTTTGTCTATTGAGAGTGCATAGCTTTAAGGTGAGAGGGTCAAAACGTAAAGGTGGGCAAGGTTTGTACACAGGGTGGTGAGTGACTGGGATGCACTGCCAGGGGTGGTGGTGGTGGAAGCAGGTACCTCAGAGGTATTTGAAATACTTTGGATTGGCATATGGATGTGCAGAAATCTGAGGGATATGCGTTACGAGCGGGTAGATAGGTGATGGTCTTGGCATCACAGACATTGTGGACCAATGGTCCTGTTCTTGTGCAGTACTGTTCCACAAAATATAAACCGAACAAGCTTCATAACCAAACGGGTTCAAAGCCACAGCTATAGACCCCTGTGTGCACGGGATCACCTTGAATGGTAGCGGAGATGTTCACCAATACACGTGTATTTCTACCTGCATGTTGTACCTGCATGTGTGTCTCTGTTTCTGCGCATATGTGTCTGTATGTCTGCGCGTGTGTGTCTCTGCGTGTGTGTGTCTCTCTGCATGTGTATGGCTGTGTGTATGTGCACGTGTGTGTGTCTGTCTCCATGTGCCTGTGTGGACATGTGTGTGTGTGCGCGCGCATGTGTATCTGTGTGCACATGTGTGTTTCTGTGTGCACGTCTGTCTGTGTGTGTGGCGCATGTGTGTCTGTGTGTGCATGTGTGTCTGTGTATGTGTGTGCGCGTGTGTGTTTCTGTGTGCACGTCTATGTGCATGCGGGTGTGGCGCATGTGTGTCTACGTCTGTGTGTACGTGTGTGTGTGTGTGTGCGCGTGAGCCTGTTTGTCTGGGTGTGTGTGGTGTCTATGTCTATGTGGCTGGTGATGTGTGTGCGTGTTTCTTTCTCCCCCTCAAGCAGGGCTAGGGAGATGGGGCTCACCTGCACGATAGAGGGGGGAACAAAAGGCGGAAGTAATGTCAGAGTCGCATGCAAAGACAGCACCAGCCCAGGGAGTCATCCGGCAGTGACGTGACCAGGCACGAGAGGAGAGTCAGCACGCTCCGCAATTATTTCAATAAAGAGTCCAAAGATTGTCCTGTCCGTCTCTGCATTTGCATTGTCTTGTTTCCCATTCCCAGCTCGCACGCTCTGCGCGCACACACACACACACACACTGTACACCCACACAAATGCTCTGCACACTCTGTACACGCGCGCACACACACACACACTCTGCGCACACACACACACACACACATACACACACACACACACACACTCTGCACACCCACACACACACACACTGTATACCCACACAAATGCTCTGCACACTGTACACGCGCACACACACACACACACACACACACACACACTGCGCGCACACACACACACACACACACACACACACACACTGCGCGCACACACACACACACACACACTGTATACCCACACAAATGCTCTGTACACGCGCACACACTCACACACACACACACACACACACACACACACACTGCGCGCACACATACACACTCTGCGCGCGCACACACACACACACACACACACACACACTCTCTCTCTGCACACCCACACCCACACCCACACACACACACACACACACACTCTCTGCACACCCACACACACACACACACACACACCCACACACACACACACACACCCACACACACACACTGTACCAACTATTGTCCACTGCCCACTTAGTTTTAGCCAAATAACTTCAAAGCAGTGTTGTCGGCAAGGGAATAAAATGTTTTTTGGTACAATTGTTTTTGGTACCTAAACTAACTCCTTGGTGTTAACCACAGGAGAGTTTGGACAAACTAGGATTGTTTTCACTGGAAAAACATTCGCAGAGAATTCTTGCCCTCTCATCTTGACATTTCCACCCTGAGAGGTTGAGGGGAGACTGGACAGAGGTAGAGACAAGATAATGAGAGGCATGGATAGAAGGAGAGACCTTTCTCCGAGGGTGGAAATGTCCAAGACTAGAGGGCATAGCTTTAAGGTGAGAAGACCAAAGTTTAAAGGAGATGTGTGGGACATGTTTTAGCACAGAGGGTGGTGGAGGCTGATACGATAGTGGCGTTTAAGAGGATTTTAGATGGGCACGTGGAAGTGAAGGGATACAGATCATGTACATGCGGAGGAGATTCATTTGTTGGTATCATGTTTGGCACAGACATTGTGGGCCGAAGGGCCTGTTCCTGTGCTGTACTGTTCTATGTAAATATTTAAGAGCCACCCTCCCCCCTCCTTCATGTTTTAAACAGACTAACAGCCCGAACCAACAAGTCTCAGCAGCTTCACTTGTGGACAGCCTTTCACTGGCTCCCGCCAGATGTATCTGTCTTATTGCACCTTTGTAGTTCAGTCTTGGACCCATCTGGTCTTGGCACATACCATAACCCTGCCGATAATCACTAGTTTCCACATCACTTCCTCTTCATCCCCACACCCTAAACTGGTCTCACCAATTTGGTTGCAAAATCAGTCTTCCAACAGACCTCCCTTGCAGCCTCTCATCTTTCCCTTGCTCATTATCTCACTCTATCTATTATTTCCCCCCCCCCCCCCCCCCCCCCATTAAACTAATGCCCTCTGGTTCTAGTGGGGCCATCTTCAGATTTATAGAACACTGAGCAGTACAGCACATGAACAGGCCCTTCGGCCCACAATGTTTGTGCCGAACATGATGCCTAACTGAACTGATCTCATCTGCCTGCTCGTGATCCATATCCCTCTATTCCCTGCCCTTCCATGTGCCTGCCGATCTGAAAGTCTCTTAAATGCCACTATTGTTTCTGGCTCCACCACCATTCCGGGCAATGCCTTTCAGGCCCCCAGCATTGAAGCCTGAGACCTGTCATCAAGGTCAATGGATGGCGTGGGGTCGAAGGGCCTGTTTCTGTGCTACATAACTCTTTGATCAGCAGGTGATGCGCTGTTACCTCGATGCTCCTGCGAGGTTCGGTAACTCTCGACGGGGCAGTGCACCCATCGTATAAGAATAAATTTGGTTGGTCGTACATCAGTATTATGCCTAAACTCCTGTACATGGCAAACGCACAGACTAAACTCCACATCATGGGTCAACCCTTGCACATTATCTTGCTGTGCCTTTACGATTATTCCTCCATGTTTTGTTTATTGTCACGTGTAGCGATCTACGATGCTGCCTCGCCCGCTGAGTTTCTCCAGCATTTCTATCCACCTAACATTTAAACCCCTGACACACAGGCAGCCCACAACTGTAAAGATGCATGAATGTGACTGGAGTACCTGCAGATCATTCTCTTGGTCGCTCATAATGTGTCGTATTGTTTTAATTCTGCAGATTCCCAGGGATCGCAGACGACTGAAATGGTTGACCATGGGCGAGATCGGGATGCCTGGGTAAATCTTGTATCCTCTAAACCGACTTCTGCTTGGCTTTGCCCCTGTTCTGCTGCTTTTGTTGGTGGCTGGTCGTTGGCTGGGAACTGCTGTCTGAGGCCATTGGTCGCCCCGGGTGCTGATATCTGTCATTGCACTTATCATTTGAACTCCAGTCCAATTCCTCACTGGAACAGGCATGGTTTCGGATCCAGCTACTGAAGTTGGTAGAATGTCGGAATAGATCGGTCAGATGCACCGAGTCAGTTGCCCAGGATAGTGACAGAGAGCGGTGAGTCTGTGGAATTCTCTGCCTCAGAGGGCGGTGGAGGCAGGTTCTCTGGATGTTTTCAAGAGAGAGCTGGATAGGGCTCTTAAAAATAGCGGAGTCAGGGGATATGGGGAGAAGGCAGGAACGGGGTACTGATTGGGGATGATCAGCCATGATCACATTGAATGGCGGTGCTGGCTCGAAGGCCCAAATGGCCTACTCCTGCACCTATTGTCTATTGATAGAGGAATTGAGAACCAGAGGGCATAGGTTTACTGTGATGGGGGAAAGATTTAATAGGAACCTGGGGGAAAGTTTTCACACAAAGGGTGGTGAGTATGGAATGAGCTGCCGGAGGAGGTAGTTGGGGCAGGAACGATTCCAACGTTTAAGAAATGGACATGTACATGGATAGGACAGGTTTAGAGGCATATGGGCCAAACACAGGCAGATGGGGCTAATGTAGATGGGATATGTCGGGCCTGGTTCCACCCTGTGTGACTCTAATGTTATTTAGGCCTGTTACAAACAAAATGTTTCAGTTCAAGAAATCGTAAACAAAGAGTCCCCTTAAAGCTATGCCCTCCCGTCTTTCTGCCATTGAAATGTCAGTGACTAGAGGGCATAAGATTAAGGTGCGAGGGGCAACAATGTAAAAGAGATACATGTGGCGTTTTTTGTAGGAGGCTGGTGAGTGCCTGGGACGAGCTGTCGGGGTTGGTGGGGCAGAGTTCCATGATGGGGTGGAAATTACTCTAGTCCCGTTTAAAAAAAAATTCCATCAGTTCTCTCTGGAAGAGCTTGCGTTTGAACTTGGACCATCCAAAGATGCATTATGGCAGATCTTGATAGACCGAGCTGTCCTGAGAATTGGGAAAAGGGACACAAAGTGCTGGAGTAACTCAGCGGTCAGGCAGCATCTCTGGAGAACATGGGTCGGCGACATTTTGAGTCGGCACCCTTCTTCAGACTGATTGTATGGGAGGAGAAAAAAGCTGGAAACGGGAAGCATCTGGTTGAAGGTGGACTCGGGAGAAGGGGGATTATAATAGGCAGATCCTTGGAACAAAGGCTAGAGCTAAGAGGGGAAGAGGTAGAAGGGAATCCAGCAGTCCTTCCAGGATCGCGTGCACCTCCTCTAACCTCATCTACTGCATCCGGTGTTCCCGATGTGGTCTCCTGTACATCGGCAAAACTTGGTGTACATTCGGCGACCGTTTCACTGAATGCTTGCACTCGGTCCACCAAAGGTGGTTCGTGCTTGGAGACCCGACACTTAAAGTGCATGTGATCAATTTGGCCTAACTCTTGTTTCTGTGCACAGGAGAATTTCCAGGACATTGAAGAGGATTCAGCGGTTGAAAGGTACAGGCTTATTGCAACAGTTCTCTGCTTACTGAATGAAATATATTCATTGGATTGGATTGTACGGAAATCTCTGAACTTCAATGTGGCAGCTTGCAACTTTGTACATTCACCAAAGGGGCGGCCCCGATCCTGGTTGGATCCAGGTCGGGTGCTGTCTCTGTGGAGTTTGCACATTCTCCCTGTAACCACATGGCCTTCTTCCGGGTGTTATAGTTTTAGTTCAGAAATACAGCGAGGAAACGGGCCCTTCGGCCACCGAGTCTGCACTGACCAGCGATCCCCGTACACTAGCATTATCCTACATACTAGGGACAATGGAAAAAAATTTACTGAAGCCATATTAATCCACAAACCTGTACGTCTTTGAAGTGTGGGGGGGAAACCGGAGCACCCGGAGAAAACCCACACGGTCACAGGGCGAACGTACAAACTCCATACAGACAGCACCCGTAGTCGGGATCGAACCCGGGTCTCTGGCGCTGTGAGGCAGCAACTCTACCACTGCGCCACCCTGCTGCCCAAATGGTTTCCTTCCACATCCCATAGATGTACAGGTTTGAATGTTAGTTGGACGCAATAAAAAATACTCCAAATGTGTAGGGAATAGATGAGACGGCACAATAACAGAACAAGGTGATTGCTGGTCGGCGTGGATTCGTTGGATCGAAGGGCCTGTTTCCATGCTGTATCCCAAACCTAAATTATTATGCTTGAACCTAAACAATGTGATGTGTTTGCAGTCCAAGAAAGGACACAAAGTGCTGGAGTAACTCAGCGCGTCAGGCAGCATCTCTGGCGAACATGGATAGGTGAACCTTCTTCAGACTGTTGAGAAAGAGTTGAGGGCTATTGCCAGTGTCAACACTAGCACCAACACCCAATGCTTTCTCCCAGTCTGAAGAAGGGTCCCAACCTGAAACGTCACGTATCCATGTCCTCCGGTGAATGCTGCCTGACCCGCTGTGTTACTCCAGCACTTTGTCTTTTTTTTCTTCTTCTTTGTTTTTTGGCATACCGGCATCTGCAGTTCCTTGTTTCTCCATTTTGTTTGCAGCCAAGCCTGCCCAGTGTGTTCAATGCAATTCCAAGCGAACATGGACGAGTCTGATATGGAGCAACACATCTCCACGCACTTTGGTCACGAATGTCCCGTTTGCCAAAATACTTTTCCAGAGAGCAAACTGAGTCAGTATGAAAATCACGTGCAGTCTCATTTTCAGGAGACCACCAACTGGGAGATGATCTGATGGGAATTCTGCGAAGTTGATAACACCTTCCGGCCTTTAATCTTAAATATTGTTTTGGACTCATTTCCTTCTGTTGTGCATTAACATTTAGCATTTCCACCCAGGTAATATCACATGGGCAAAGAGTTGGGCAAGTGGCAGGTTTCTACCAGTGCTGCCTTTACCTCAGCTGTGTAGAAGGTTGAGACTTGTATGGAGGGCGTGAGTCCATGTCAAGACTTCGACTAGACTTGGACTGCCACGACAAAGCAACCAGGGGACTTCCAGTTCAAATAACAGCCAATTTTTACATCACTGGCATTTCTTGTGCAATAATATGCCTCGTACTAAATGTAACCTGGTCTACTCCAAGAGCCTATACCTATTACTGGGTATATCTGATTTGAAGCATGAGACTTGTCATCATTTTCCCATCTCCAAGATTTCTGACATGCATTAACTTGAATGTGCACCAATCCAAATTGGCAGCAAAATATTATTTTTAAAGGGCACTGCAGACCTGGCTATCATTTCCCCATTACGTAACTCTTTTGAGTATTGGTTAATGCTTTAAAAGTTATAGTTTTACAACTCAACAAGAAAATCCAATCTAATTTAAACCGTAGTATAAATCAGGATTTACTAAATATCATACAGTTGCCTCTATTTTAGCAGAACAGTACTTTCTGCATTTATTCATTTGCACTCATCATACTTATATTATCATAGTATTTTTCCCAATGGAACTGCATTATGGCTTGTTAGAAGCAACAGCATTGCATCTTTTGGTAAAACAAGCCCAGCTTACATCTACCACTAAAGATTCCACTCCTGGTCTGAGTCAGCTACACTGGTTTGTTGCATTAACAGGAAAGTATGTTGTACACAAGCTCACATTTTGAATTTGCATTTAATTAGATTTCACTTTGATTACTTGCATTTCATCTAAATAACTTGAGATTAATGGTGCCGCTACATTAACATTGTTTTATTGTCATTTTGTTTAAATGGTTTACGAAGAATCCACTGTGTATCTAGACTATTAATATCAGATACTGTATATTTATTCCTGATTGTGCTGAAAACTGATAATTTTGCTGAATTTTGGAATTAAATTGTGTTTATTCGAGATCTGATTTGCATTTTGCTCATGTATATTGTAATCTCAATTGTTACAACATGGAACTCATGGTTCCTTAAATCGCTATGTACAAAATCAGTGGTTCGATGACGATTTATTTCTCATATGCAACTGCACGGTGAGATTCCTGTTGCATATATTACACGTGCGGGCGCTGCCGTGTTTTGGCGCCATGTTTTCCTAGCTCGGGAAAAATGGATTCAGAACTGGCTCACCGACAGAAGACAGAAGGTTGTGGTGGAAGGACATTATTTAGGCTGGGACTGCTGGTGTTTGGGTAGATGCACAAAGTCTCTTGCCCAGACTAGGAAAATCAGGAACCAGAGGCTATAGGTGTACGGTGAGGGGGGAAAGATTTAGTAGGAACCTGAGGGGTAACCTTTTTTACACAAAGGGTAGTGGGTGCATGGAATGCGCTGATGGACAAGTTAGTTGTGGCAGGAACTAACGCAATGTTTAAGAAACATTTAGACAGGTACATGGATAGGATATGTTTAGAGAGATATGGGCCAAATGCAGGCAGGTGGGACTAGAGTAGATGGGGCATGTTGACCGATGTGAGCAAGTTGGGCCGAAGGGCTTGTTTCCACGATGTGACGAATCCCGTTTGCCCACCTTTGACCTAGATTTTTCCTATCCATGTACCTGCCCAAAATGCCTTTTAAATATTGTTATGCTACCTGTCGCAATTTCCTCCTCTGGCAGCTCGTTCCATACACCCACCAACCTGTCTGTAAATCTTGGAATTCTCCACCACTGAAGCTCAGACAGAAACAATTCATGGGCTTCTGAATGCTAAAAACTGTTCAAAATATGGTCTTAATGATTCCGTGGCAAAGTGATAGTCAGTACCTGCGATAAGCCTTCACTGAGGGCTGGCTGTAAATAGATCTGCTGCAGATGCATCCCATGACTGGGACTTTATAAAGTGAAGTAACCTGCAGTCCATGCACCTTTATACTCTGCTGAGGAAGGGTCCTGAGCCGAAAGAATAAAATGTCATACCTTTAGGAAGGAGACGAGTAGGAATTTCTATAGTCGGAGGGTGGTGAATCTGTGGAATTCATTGCCACAGATGCTGTGAAGGCCAAATCAATGGGTATTTTTAAGGCATTGATTGATAGATTGTTGTGTAGGACAGAACTGCAGATGCTGGTTTAAATCGAAGGTAGACACAAAATGCTGGAGTAACTCAGCGGGACAGGCAGCATCTGTGGAGAGAAGGAATGGGTGGACGTTTCGGGTCGAGACCCTTCCGATAGATTCTTGATTAGCACGGGTCACAAGGCCATTAGGGATAGGATTATAATTAGGCCATTCGACCCATCAAGTCTACTCCGCCATTCAATCATGGCTGATCTATCTTTCCCTCCTAAACCCATTCTCCTGCCTTCTCCCCCATAATCTCTGACACCTGTGCTAATCAAGAATCTATCTGGGTGCCAGGGGTGATGGGGAGAGGGCAGGAGAATGGGGTTGAGAGGGATAGATAGAACAGCCATGATTGAATGGCAGTAGACTTGATGGGCTGAATGGCCTCATGCTGTTCCAGTGACTATGAAACGTCGCCCTTCCATTCCCTCCACAAATGTGTCTCTATGCTCTGTTCTGCTGTCTACCCTGTTGTTAGAAGCGGGGCTCCCCCTACTGTGGCAAGGTGGAACTGACTGTCAACAACAACAACAGCAACAGGAACAAAATGTGTGTATTTCCCATGAGAACAACATTCCCACATCCACAGGGGGCTTCTATAACTAGGTCTGTGTACTCTGCAACCTGTCCCTCATAGTCGCTGTACAAAGCTGCATGCATTGCACGAAGCCTGCTGTGAGCAAAACTTTGTTTGGTACAACTTCACTTAATTTATTTAGAGATACAGCGTGGAAACAGGCCCTTCCGCCCGCCGACTCTGTGCCGACCAGCGATCGCCCGTTCACACTAGTTCTATCCCACACACACACACACCAGGGTGAGGAAGAGTCTCGACCCATTCCTTCTCTCCATTTACGCTGCCTGTTCCGCTGAGTTGCTCCAGCATTTTGTGTCTGCCTTCGATCGAAACCAGCATCTGCAGTTCTTTCCCACCGGGATAATTTACAATTTTACTGAAGCCAATTCACCAACAAACTTGCAGGTCTTGGGGATGTGGGTGGAAACCGGAGCACCCGGAGAAAACCCACGCAGGTCACGGGGAGAACGTATAAACTCCATACAGACAGCACTAGTGGTCAGGATCGGTAGTGTTGCCGCCTCACAGCGCCAATTACCCGGGTTCTATTAGAAACATAGAAATTAGGTGCAGGAGTAGGCCATTCGGCCCTTCGAGCCTGCACCGCCATTCAATATGATCATGGCTGATCATCCAACTCAGTATCCTGTACCTGCCTTCTCTCCATACCCTCTGATCCACTTAGCCACAAGGGTCACATCTAACTCCCTCTTAAATATAGTCAATGAACTGGCCTCGACTACCCTCTGTGGCAGAGAGTTCCAGAGATTCACCACACTCTGTGTGAAAAAAAGTTCTTCTCATCTCGGTTTTAAAGGATTTCCCCCTTATCCTTAAGCTGTGACCCCTTGTCCTGGACTTCCCCAACATCAGGAGCAATCTTCCTGCATCTAGCCTGTCCAACCCCTTAAGATTTTTGTAAGTTTCTATAAGATCCCCTCTCAATCTCCTAAATTCTAGAGAGTATAAACCAAGTCTATCCAGTCTTTCTTCATAAGACAGTCCTGACATCCCAGGAATCAGTCTGGTGAACCTTCTCTGCACTCCCTCTATGGCAATAATGTCCTTCCTCAGATTTGGAGACCAAAACTGTACGCAATACTCCAGGTGTGGTCTCACCAAGACCCTGTACAACTGCAGTAGAACCTCCCTGCTCCTATACTCACTACAGGTGCTGTCTTTACGGAGTTTGCACGTTCTCCATGTAACCGCGTGGGTTTTCTCCGGGAGCTCCCCCATACTTCAAAGACGTACAGGTTTGGAGATTAATTGCCTTCGCTAAAAACTAAATTGTCCCGAGTATGTGTGGGATAGTGCTAGTGTACGGGTGATCGCTGGTCGGCGCGGAGTCGCTGGGCTCACGGGCCTGTTCCTGCGCTGTATCGCCAAAGCGCTCTGTATTGCAGCCTTTTTTTGCTGCCTTAAACTAAAAGCCGAGTTACTGACGAACCATTTGCTTCATTTATCATCTGAAACAAACTCCCTCTGCTCAGTTCATCGTGCAAACACAACACTGCCCAGCGCAGGCAACTCATGGCTGGAGACGGCCTTCTTGCAAATAAAAATAAATTAAATCATAAATAATGCTGTGGTGGTGCATTGCAGCAGACAACCATAAAAGCCAGGCAATGCCGTGTGTCAGGTCGCAGCTGGTACATTACATGGTGCAGTTCTCTACACCTTGTCTGTGCTCTGTTCCTCTGTGCTGTTTCCCTCATCTGCGTACAATGCTCTTTGCATCGGTCCCACACTCGGAACAATTTACATTTATACCAAGCCAATGAACCTACAAACCTGTACTTCTTTGGAATATGACAATAGACAATGGGTGCAGGAATAGGCAATTCGGCCCTTCGAGCCAGCACCGCCATTCAATGTGATCATGGCTGATCATCTCCAATCAGTACCCCGTTCCTGCCTTCTTCCCATATCCCCTGACTCCGCTGTTTTTAAGAGCCCTGTCTAGCTCTCTTGGGAGGAAACCGGAGCACCCGGAGAAAACCCACACAGCACATAGGGAGAACGTGCAAACTCCATACAGACGAGTACCTGTAATCAGGATTGAACCCGGGTCTCTAACACTTTAAGGCAGCATTTCCACTGCTGCACCACCGTGCCGCCCAAACAATTTTTCCTCATCTCCTTTCTATAGGTACGTCCTTTTATTCTGAGGCTGTGCCCTTTGGGTCTAGACTCTCTGCATCAACACCATCAGGCTCTTAACAACAACTCTTAACTTCCACACCTGCCACACTTACACACCTGACAGTTAAACATTTCTACCAACTTGCCCAACAGGAGTCTACCAGCTCCAAGTGAGAGGCAGGCTCTTTGTGCAATGCTTTTCCTGACCTTTGGCAGTGAGGTCGTTTAGAACGCCCTTAAAGAGTGGTCACCATTAGTAACAGAGTGCCTGTGGCAGGTTAAGGGCCTGTCCCACTTACGTGTCCTCGGCACGCAAATTCCGCAACCTCGTGGTCGCGTTGAGGCGCACGGGCATCGTGTTGCCGCGCGGGGCCGGTCCCACTGAGAAGCGCGGAGGTGTATGTAGTTGTGTGCGACATCGCGAGGGGCGAACAAAATTTTTGTAGCGAACAAAATCTCCGCGCGCCAACGGCCTGTCGCGGAACTGACGGCCAAAGTGGGACAGGCCCAAGACCCTGGCGCGACGCAACGTCTTACCTCCAACAGCAGCAGAAGCAGGCAAACGATCGCCGAGCTCGGCCTGGGGCTCACAGCCGTTGCGGTCCGGATCCGCCCCCCACTCCTACTCCCAGAGCGGGGCCAAGAAAATTGAAGATAGACACAAAATGCTGCAGTAATGCAGCGGGACTGGCAGCATCTCTGGAGAGAAGCAATGGGTGATGTTTCGGGTCAAGACCCTTCTTTCAGACTGAAGATGCTGCCGGTCCCGCTGAGTTACCCCAGCATTTTGTGTCCATCTTCAAATGACGTCATGCGCTCCAGACGGCTGTGCGGTCGAATGAAGTCGTGCGCGACCTTCGCGGGACCATCGCGCCAAGGACACGTAAGTGGGACAAGCAAGCTGCCACAAACACCAGTGGTTTGGGTGCAAGAAGGAAGTGCAGAGGCTGGTTCACAACTGGTTTACTCAGCCCAGTCTGATGAAGGGTCTCTTCTATCTCCCACCCAGGATCCACAAACAGAACCATCCCTGTGACCTATCACTTCAGCCTGCTCTTGCCCTATGGAATTTGGAGGAAGGAACTGCAGATGCTGGTTTACACTGGAAATAGACACAAAATGCTGGAGTAACTCAGTGGGACAGGCAGCATCTCTGGTGAAAAAGAATATGGGACGTTTCGGGTCAAGAGTGTGAAGAAGGGTCTCGACCCAAAACGCTACCTGTTCCTTCTCTCCAAAGATGCTGCCAGACCCGTTGAATTTCTCCAGCATTTTGTGTCTACCCTGCTTTAGGTGTCGGTTTAAGAATAATTATTAGCTTAGGTTTAAGTTTATTATTGTCACATGTACTGAGGTAGAGAGGTGCATGCTTTGTTTTGCCTGCGATCCAATCCGATCAGATTCCACCAAACATAAATGCAATCTAGTCAAACTCAAGTCCAACAGGTGGAGCAAAGGGCAAGATACAGAGTGCAGAATATAGTTCTCAGCATTGTAGCGCATCAGTTCCAGAGACAAAGTCCAATGTCCGCAATGGGGTAGAGGTGAATCGGACAGTGCCCTAGCTTATGGAAGGGTCGTTCAGAAGCCTGATAACAGAGGGAAATAAGCTGTTGTCGTGACTGGTGATGCGCACAGGTAGAGCCGCTGCCTCACGGCGCCAGAGACCCAGGTTTGATATGCTGAGAGAATGGAGCGGCTGGGCTTGTACACTCTGGTTTAGAAGGATGAGAGGGTATCTCATTGAAACATATAAGATTGTTAAGGGTTTGGACACGCTAGAGGCAGGAAACATGTTCCCGATGTTGGGGGAGTCCAGAACCAGGGGCCACAGTTTAAGAATAAGGAGTAAGCCATTTAGAACGGAGACAAGGAAACACTTTTTCTCACAGAGCATGGTGAGTGTGTGGAATTCTCTGCTTCAGAGGGCGGTGGAGGCAGGTTCTCTGGATGCTTTCAAGAGAGAGCTAGATAGGGCTCTTAAAAATAGCGGAGTCAGGGGATCTGGGGAGAAGGCAGGAACGTGGTTGTGATTGGGGATGATCAGCCATGATCACATTGAATGGCGGTGCTGGCTCGAAGGGCCAAATGGCCTACTCCTGCACCTGTTGTCTATTGTAACTTTTTCACACAAAGGGTGGTGGGTGTATGGAACGAGCTGCCAGAGGAGGTAGTTGAGGCTGGGACTATCCCAACGATTAAGAAACTGACAGGCACATGGATAGGACAGGTTTGGAGAGGTTTGGAGGTTTGAGGACCAAACGCGGGCAGGTGAGATTAGTGTCGCTGGGATATGTTGGTCAGTGTGGGCGAGTTGGGCTGAAGGGCCTGTTTCCGTGCTGCATCACTTTCTGACATTATGACTCCAGGTGTGTAACATAGAAACATAGAAAATAGGCGCAGGGGTAGGCCATTCGGCCCTTCGAGCCTGCACCGCCATTCAATATGATCATGGCTGATCATCCAACTCAGTATCCCATAACCTGCCTTCTCTCCATACCCCCTGATCCCTTTAGCCACAAGGGCCACATCTACTCCCTCTTAACTATAGCCAATGAACTGGCCTCAACTACCTTCTGTGGCAGAGAATAGTAAGATTAAACGAGAACTTACCAGTTTGAAGTTTGATCGTTATTGTACGAGGAGTAACGTTGAGGGATTACGTGAAGAACCCCACCAGGACGCATGCGTGTCATTCTTCAAAGCAGCGGTGTGAAATCACAGATAACGGTAATGACTAAACATAGTAAGATTAGAGAAGAGATACCAGTTGAGTATATGATCAAGGGTGGGAGCGGAGGGCACGTAATCCCTCAACGTTACTCCTCATAAAATAACGATCAAACTTCAAACTGGTAAGTTCTCTTTTAATCTTACTATTTTACTTCGGAGTCACGTGAGTGACTACGTGAAGATTTTAAAGCTCTGTGATTTCATGCCGTGGAAACGAGTCCATGCATCACATCTGCCTTGATTATGGGGAGAATAGTGTTAACATCATTAGACATCAATACGATATTGAAAACCCAACGATAAATATATTAACACCAAATTATAGCCCCTATTTATGGGGTAAATTATATTACAGAACTTTAAATCGTTTCTGCAAATGTTCCAGGTTTAATGACTGGTTTGTTATAAAATCGTTGGAAAGTTTTCTCCGTTGACCATCCTGCTGTCTTGAGGATTTGGTCCATAGGAACATCCAACTTCATAGCTGCCGATGTAGCGGCAGCCCTGGTGGAGTCAGATTTAAAATGCTAGTGTCTACTCCAGCCTTTTTAGGACCTGTTTTAGCCATCTAGACTGTCACTGTTTTGAGTGGCTGTTTGTAGCTGATTAAAAGTGACATTTCTTACCCTCTGATGATCTTAGTATACTCCATATATAATAGTAAGTGTGTTACAATACAGAGACGATCATCTGTCGGGTATGCCCTGAATTCTGTTTTTAGGCCTGCTGACCCCTGTCTGTTCTGTTTGATTAATTCATTGATGTGAAAAGTTAAATTTCCAGATGAAATAGTCATGTTGTCCAGCCTTAGTTTCTGTAGTGACTGGGCCCTTTGTGCCGTGACCAAGGCCATCAGCATGACTGTTTTCATAGTCAGTTTCTGTAGGGACAGAGCTGTAGCTGGAGACCAGTTTCTTAACATGGTCAGGACAATGCTCACATCCCATATTTGGGAGTACCTGGTTCTTGGGGGATTAACATTAAAATGCCCCTCATGAGTTTGGTTACCAGGGTGTGTCCCAACAGAATGCCGCTCTGTTCCTTGCCACAGGTATGTTGACAGAGCACTTCTAGCGCAGTTGATGACATTATGACTGAGCCTCTCATCGTAATGGAGGCTTGCCAGAAATTCCAGAACAGACGGGATGTTCATAGATCTGTGGGTGATCTTTCCTTTGTTACTGGATGGACCAGTAAATTAGGTCTATGATGGATGGTGATGCATGGTTCTAATACCATGTCTAGTATCACCGGGAACCATGGGTGAGTAGGCCAATCGGGTACTATCAAAATACCAGACGCAGAGTCTTGTTGTATTTTCCTTAATACCCGACTGATGAGGCAGAAAGGAGGGAATGCATAAATAAACAATTTCCCCCAATGCAGTGAATATGCATCTGTTGCCGCTGCCCCAGGGTCTGGTTCCCATGAAACATAATTTGATAACTGGTGATTGAGCCTGGATGCGAAAAGATCGATATCTGGTGTTCCATACCGTGCTGTAATTTCAGCAAATACATTTTTATCCAACATCCATTCAGTGTTTTCATTGAATTTGCGTGACCTGGTGTCTGCCACTAAATTTAGTTTACCTGGTAAGTAGGTAGCTGATATCCAAATATCTCTCTGGATACACCATTGCCAAATTGTGTTGGCCAGATTGTCACATGATGTCGATTTGTTTCCACCCATATGGTTGATATATGCTACCACGGTGGTGTTGTCAATTTGTAGTCTAACATGCTGGTGATTTAACCCAGAACAATATGACTTAAGGCCATGGAATGCATTTAACATTTCCAGGTAGTTTATGCCCAGTGTTTGTAATAATGATGCCTCCTGTGCATTCCATCTCCCTCCACAGCTGGAGATGGAATTGGTAGCTCCCCAACCAAGTGCACTGGCATCAGTTTGTAGTACCATAGACGGGTTGCTGATAATTAGTGGATTGGAACAATACCTGATGTTATGTTCCCACCATTTTAGTTCCATTATGGCCTCTGTTGGTAGCTTCATTGGTCTGTCAAGATGGCCACCATTAATTTTGAGTGCTCTTATTTTTGCTCTCTGTAAATTTCGATAGTGTAAAGGTCCAAATTGTGTGGCTGGAAATGCAGCCACTATCTTCCCAATTATTCTAGCTACCAGTCTAATGGATGGTTTGGTGATGTCAATGATTTCGTTACAAGCCTCTATTAAGGCTGTAACCTTTTCTTTCGGCAAAGTCACTGACATGAGCACTGAGTTAATGGTGAACCCCACATAATCTATTTTTGTTGAAGGCGTTAATGTAGACTTGACTGGATGGATGATAAACCCCAGTTTTTCAAACAATTGTTTTGTGGCTGTTACCGCTTGTTTAGCCAATTCCAAAGTTTTGCCAACAATAAGTATGTTATCTAGATATGCCATTACCATGTGTTTTTGTTTCCGCAGTAACGCTAGGGCTGGTTTCAACATTTTTGTGAACAGCCTGGGGCTGATGTTAGGCCATTAGGTAGTGCCCTGTATCTGGCAATATATCTGGCAATATACAGACCCATCCAGCTGACCCATCCAGCTGACCCATCCAGTTGAATTTTAAATAACATCTGTGGTCACCTCTTATGGGTACTGTATAGTAAGCATCTTTTAAATCGATGCTTGCCATGTAGTAGCCTTCGGAAATCAATTGCTTAGCAGTAACAAAGGTTTCCATCTTGAAATGAATATATTGTACAAAGGTATTCAAAGTAGTCAAATCGATGATGATGCGGCAACCACCATCTTTCTTGTTTTTTATAAAGATGTTGGACACAAATTCCTGTCATTCGTGTTGGGTTTTCCCAAGTACTCCTTTTTTATATAGCCGCTGTAATTCAGCATGTGCTTTAGATTTTCCTATGCCTGTGAGCACGAACATTCGGTCCGGTACATGCTGAACTGGAGGGTTATGTTTTTGTATAAATTCTATGGTATAACCCTGGATACTGCTTAGAATATAAGTGTCGGTAGCTAACTTATTCCATGCATCCAAATAATATCGTAATCTCCCACCAACTTCCATGCTCCCTTTAATGCTTAAGGATCCAGACCCACCTACCTCCATGGTTACCAGTGGTAGGTGTGTTACTTCTTCGGCATCCTCCGTGGACGTTGAGGCGCCGTTGTCTGGGTCTGTAGTTGGGTTGGTGTTGAGGGCTTGCGCATTTTCCAGGAAGGTCGGTCTGGGCCATGGCCGAAAAAAAAAGACCGATGTTGGGTGTTCCTGGTTTTTGCGCTTTCTCCAGTTTGTCTTGGCCGACTGGTGGGTGCGTAGGGGTGATGTTTTTGGCCGTAGTAGCTTTTGGATGCTGCTTTTATGAGCCCCAGGGTTTTCGCCTCTTCGTCAAGTTCTTTGACTTGTTTTGATAAATTCCCTCCAAATAGTAGTATTGATGGTTTGGAGGTTCCAGGTTTGCAGAGGCCGGCAAATTTGGGGTCTAAAGCCGGTTGGATAGCACTTTCCCTAATATTGTTTAACTCGTATTGTGAGTTGCAGAGTAAAGCCAGTGCATCTTGGTGGTCTTGGGTCATGTTTTGCTCATTCAATGTGCGGGCAAAAGCCGTAATTCCTGTTGTTAGGAATTTTAGGACTTTCTGTATTTTTAAGTCCCTGGTTCTAATTGATGCCCCAACATGTTTCCAGATGCACTGGTTGACACTGGGAACATTTAGCGACTTGCAGTTCCCTGGTGGTAAGTGTCGTGCTGTGGTGTCCGATAATGCCTGTCCCTGTAGTTGGTTAAAAGACATGTAGTCAATGCTTGCCGCTATTTTCGGCTCCAGGTTTAGGCCAGTTTGGTCGGGTTGGATAAACTGGGACACCATATCCAACATGTTTTCTTTCACCCCAGGCATACTAGGGGTATGTTGATCACTCCCCTTCTCAGGGTCAGCCCAGAATTGACCCTCCGTGCTCCCCTCTGATGAGGGAGAAACACTGTGCAGCCCCACAAGAGGTACTGCTGTGGGGCTTACTAATTGCCCACTGTGGCTAGCCTCCATCTCCCGGAGCCTGCCACTTTGGAGTATTTCCTCCAGCAGCCGCTCCAACTGGCTCTTATGCTCTCGGGCATAGGCCACTCGCGGCTGCTGCTGATCCTGCAGCCGCTCCAACCGGCTCCAATGCTCACGGGCACTGGCCGCTCGCGGCTGCTCCTGTTCCCCCAGCTGCTCCAACCGGCCCCAATGCTCACGGGCACTGGCCGCTCGCGGCTGCTCCCCATCCTGCAGCCGCTCCAACCGGCCCCAATGCTCACGGGCACTGGCCACTCACGGCTGTTCCTGATCCTGCAGCCGCTCTAACCGGCTCCAATGCTCACGGGCATTGGCCGTCGCGGCTGCTGTTGTTCCACGCTCCCAGCCGCTCCAACCGGCTCCAATGCGCACGGGCACTGGCCGCTCGCGGCTGCTCCTGAAGCCGCTCCAACCGGCCCCAATGCTCACGGGCACTGGCCGCTCGCGGCTATTCAGAGTCAGACTCATCGGAGTCAACAACTCTGTTAGTTTTTTGCTTCGCTCTACCGCCCAGCCGTGGCCGGTGCGGGAGCGAAGTCGGGCACAGCTGTTCCCATTACGGGAGATTGGCGTGCCGTTGGCTGCTGCTGCCGGCTGCCCGCAACTCCGCGGTTCTCCCCCGCCAGCTTTTTCGCAGCCTTCGTGGATCTGGTCCATGCCTCCACCTGTAAGGTAAGTGGAAGGAACGCAGAGTCTCCTTACCTGCTGTTCCCGGCTTTCAAATTCTGCCGCTAAGGGTAACGTCGTTCCCCCTACTGTGACTCGTTGCAATGCGTCTAGCGATATGACACGCATGCGTCCTGGCGGGGTTCTTCACGTAGTCACTCACGTGACTCCGAAGTAAAATTTCACAGATTCACCACTCTCTGTGTAAAAAATGATTTTCTCATCTCGGTCCTAAAAGACTTCCCTCTTATCCTAAAACTGTGACCCCTAGTTCTGGACTTCCCCAACATCGGGAACAATCTTCCTGCATCTAGCCTGTCCAACCCCTTAAGAATTTTGTAAGTTTCTATAAGATCCCCCCTCAATCTTCTAAATTCTAGCGAGTACAAGCCGAGTCTATCCAGTCTTTCTTCATATGAAAGTCCTGCCATCCCAGGAATCAGTCTGGTAGCTTAATCAGCTTCAGTAAAATTGTAAATTGTCCCTAGCGTGTAGGATAGTGCTAGTGTACGGGGTGATTGTTGGATGGCATGGACTCAGTGGGCTGAAGGGCCTGTTTCTGCGCTGTATCTCTAAAGTCCAAAGAAAACATTGGCTGCTCGACACAATTATGCCATGGAAGGTTTATGTCCTACCAAAAGAACCTCAGCATAATACTTCATTCAAAATTCTATATATTTAATAATCCTTGTACATACTAATATTCCACCTTCTCCTGCATTCAATACATTATGTTCAGAAATTCATGTGATAGGAGCAGAATTATGCCATTCAGCCCATTCAATCATGGCTGATCTATCTCTCCCTGCTAACCCCATTCTCCTGCCTTCTCCCCATAACCCCTGACATCCGCACTAATCAATAATCTATCAATCTCTGCCTTAAAAATATCCAGTCTTGACATCCTCAGCCTTCTGTGACAATGAATTCCACGACTACATTACTGCAAAAGAGGTCCAAATAATTTATTTTTAAGAGATGGAATACATCGCATAAGTTTTTTAAGCAATGGGATGGTAAATGTTTGCAGAGAGGGTGACAGGAAGCAGGAAGACAGAGTAGTTACAGCCACCGCTATCTATGGAGGTGATACATTTCATGGCAGCTATCTCAATGTCAAGTGAAAAGATTGTGTGAAAAAAAACCTTTCTTCCTCAGGTTTTCAGTGCAACCCAGGCAGATTAACTTCAAACGCAGCTGGGAATGTGGGGCTAAGTCTCCACCAACATAAAAGTTGGGCCTTTAAGTGCATCTGCAGATGCTGCAGGTTCAGATAAGGTGCCGAGGGAAGCAGGCAGCCAGCTCCGTGTCCCATTCATTAATCGGATCAGTGGGGAAAGAACAGGCAATAAAATCACAATCTCTCGTCGAGCTCCAGGAACAAGCTGTTAAGAATCCAAGACTTTGTGAATTACCCTGTGCAGTGTTAGAGGCGGCCTGCTCTGACAGCTGCCAATGCTTTCTCCTGCATTGTGACCCAGTCGGGGAAGGGGGCTGCTGAAGCTGTTGGAGGTACGGCTGAAATGATAATTCATTTTCATAAGTCCGTAGGTGAGGGCAGATTGTGTGTAGGGACTGGTATTTGCGCTGGGAACCTGTGTTCACACATTGTCACCGGTCTGTTAATGAGGCGTTGGTTCGTGACTAAAGCAGAGACACTTTTATGATCATTTCTGAGAGTTATTACCCTCGTTGCTTGAGATAAAAGCTTCATGCTTTTAACCAAGAGTGCAGCACATTCTGGATATTGGAGTGAGCGTGCTGTTAATAAAGGCAGCTGTTTATCCTTCTTCATCTCCTGTTCCCCTCTCCGTCTCCTGTATCAAAGAATGGGGTGTTGCCCCCAGTGCTTGCAATGCCGGCTGCAGGAGGTGTCCCCCCCCCCCCCCCCCCGGGACACAGAGATGGTCGGGCAGGAGAGGGGAGAGGAGTGGAGAGGGACAACGGTCGGTGGGCCGAGCTGGTCGAAGGTGACGGAGGAGGCCCTGCTGCAGCCTGGGGCTCGCCTAGATCGGGAGCTGCTCCAGTACATCCAGCGCGTGGACCGGACTTTAGGCTTTTTGACAATGGCGCCAAAATATGGTGACTGGCGTTTGTGTGATCCATGCAAGAAGCATCTCACGGTGTAGCACACGTGACAATAAATTGCCATTCATCTTTACTTTTGATGTCTCCTCCACATAGGGTTGCCAACTTTCTCACTCCCAAATAAGGGTCAAATTCCGAAGGCCTTCGTCGAGCCACCGCTCCCCATTGCTTGTTATAGCTGCACAGTCTTCTTTTTTTGCAGTTTTATAGCTATTTGCACACGCCAAACCGACCGAACAACACCAGACGTTACTGAAACTTGTTGTTTTAGCAGGAATTGGCAGCAGATTGTCTACCACTGATGCGCATAAGGGGGCCTGTGACGGGTGAATCACTCGTGCCGTGACGTCAACAGCACATACAACACGCACGCTGTTGCACCAGATCTAGGATCTGTCTGTAATGGGCCTGTCCCACATAGGCGACTCTTTAGGGGACTGCCAGGGATTAGTTTTTAATATAATTCGCCTACGACACCTGCCGATAACCTACAAAAACCTACGACAACAAAAATTGTCACCACTGTCGTCGAAAATTTTTTCAACATGTTGAAAATTTTGCAGTAGTCGCCCAAATAATCACCTAAGTGGGACAGGCCCATAAAGCTGCCCTCTGGTGATTACAGAGTACAGATACTCCTGGACGTACGATGCTTCGACTTGCGATGGTGCAAAAGCGATGCACATTCAGTAGAATCCGCATTTGACTAGCCTGGCCTCATGGCAGCGTTGGGCTGCATTGATAATTTAAGCAGTAATGCTTTACTGTTTAATTAAAATTGCTTTCCTGTGGTACATTTAGATTTACACCTGCTCTGTTGAGCAGACGCACTCGCTGGCCTGAGATGGCTTGTTATTATCTAACGCTAGCCTGCGTACTTTCTCTCCTATGTATCTTGATGTAAGGTTGAATGAGTCAGCTGCTTTGTATGGGAGGTATCTCAGCTGAGGCTGGAGAGAGAGAGAGAGAGAGAGGGAGGGAGACAGAGAGAGAGAAAGAGAGAAAGCATACGGCTCTATGTCAATTAGCCTGCAGCCAGTTCCTTTTGCTCCAGGATTCACACAACACCGTGGGTCATTAATCCCTACCACGTCTGCCTAAGTGTCCAGTATCTACAGGATGATAGACCACTGGGAATGACCACAAGAGTCCTCTCAATTACCCGTGGGCACGCTGAAATGCCCTCCCATTTTTTGCAAGCGAATTTAAACATCCAATGTTGTGGTCATTTTTTACCAAATGTTTCAATAATAGCGGCCATGGTCTCAGCGTAAATGGGTCGGTAAACACAAGCCCAGTGCCACCGAGAGGCCGACACAAAGCAGCTTCTTGTGTACTAAGTTAAAAAGCTCTCAGAAACATCTCAAATTGCTGCATAAATATCAAAGTCCTTTGACGTGCACTCAGTGTTAAATAGGCAAGGCACACACGTTGAGAGGCCATCAAACAGCAACGTGAGGCATGGTGGGCGGCAATGTTGGTGCCACACGGTGGCGCAGCGGTAGAGTTGCTGCCTCACAGCGCCAGTGACCCGGGTTCCATCCTGACTACGGGTGCTGTCTGTACGGAATTTGCACGTTCTCCCCGTGACCTGCGTGGGTTTTCTCCGGGTGCTCGAACATCTATGACATTGCTAGGTTAAGGTTTATTATTGTCACCGTACGATGTGGTGAACAGCTTTTTATTTTTGCATGCTGCCCAACCGAGTCAGATAATATTGTACATGAATACCACCAATCCAAACACAGGTACCAACGTTGGGGAAAAGTGAAGAAAGTGTACTAGAGTACAGAATATCGTTTCTCAGATGAAATGTGTAGGAAGGAACTGCAGATGCTGGTTTAGTCCGAAGATAGACACAAAGTGCTGGAGTAACTCAGCAGAACAGGGAGCATTTCTGGAGAGAAGGCATGGGTAAAATAAGGGTGAGGACCAGCTCCGCTAGGCGGAGGAGAATGTCAGTAGAGGGAAGGGTCTCGACCTGAAACATCACCCATTCCTTCTCTCATGAGATGCTGCCTGTCCCGTTGAGTTACTCCAGCATTTTGTGTCTGTCATATAGTTTCACAGCGTTGTAGTGTAATACATTAAGAGAAAACGTCCAATGTCCACAATGGGGTAGGTGGGAAGATCAAGCCTATGCTCTAGTTTCTGGAAGGACCGTTCAGAAGCCTGATAGCAGAGAGGAAGAAGCTTCCTTAATCTGGTGGTGCGCGCTCTGAAGCTTGTGTACCTGCCGGACGCAAGCAGGGAGAGGAAGGAATGACCAGGGTGTTTCAATTCGTTGATTTTGTTGGAACCATCCTATCAACAACTAGAGTGCAGTCCACCTCATACGTCATTGGAGACCCTCAGACTATCTATAATCAGACTTTATCTTGCACTGAGCATTATTCCCTCTATCCTGTATCTTTTGTATTGTATTGTATTCAAATTTATTGTCATTGTCTCAATTAGAGACAACGAAATGAATTTCCCTTTACAGTCAGTATCATAAAAATAAATAAATAATAAATAATAAAACATATTAAAAATAAAATAGAATTTAAAAAAAAGCACAAACACAGAAAGTTGGTGAGGAAGGCGCCATAGTCCAGCCAGCCTCCCCTCCGATCTTCCCAGATGTTCACCCGTGGTCGGGGCCTTCCGAGCACCCGCAGTCGCCACCCCGGGCGGCCCAATGCTCAGGCCCTCTCGCCGGGCTGATGGAACGCCGACGCCGAACCCCGACGGTGAAAATCCTCCTCAGCGGCCCGGACTTCCCGATCAGCCACCTCCCACCGGAGTCCGCAGCTCCCGAGTCCGCAGGCCGAGCCGGGCAGAGTCGCAGGACCCCACGATGTTTGTCAGCGCAGCCCGCGTTGGGAGCTCCGCGAACCACAGCTCCAGGGTGTCGGTGCCGCAGGCCCAGCACTCCGGGCTCCAGACGGCGATCCCCGGTAAGGCATCGCCAGCCCCGCGATGTATCAGCGCTGTCCCGCCGCTGCTGGAGCTCTGGTCGGTCCAGGCAGGAAAGGCTGCGCCAATCCAGTAGGTAGGCCGCTGGAGGGGGCGAGGACGCGACTCGAATAATAGTCGCATCCTCTCCAGGAAGTGACTGAAGGACGGTATCCCCCTTACCGTGCCCTCTTCCCCCACATTAAAACATTAAAAAAAAACATAAAAAACACACTTCAACATAACAAAAAAAACGAAAAAACAAAAAGATACCGTTCTGAAGGTGGAGGCAGCTGTACACTGTGGGCGTATTTGATTGTAATCGTGTATTGTCTTTCCACTGACTGGATAGCACGCAACGAAAAAAACGTTTCACCGTACCTCGGAACACGTGACAATGAGCTAAACTAAACCTAAAAACGTAATAAAAAACGAAATCCTGGCAGATGCTTTCTCTGTGGAATGGGTGAGATTGACGCTCCCCCACCCCAGACGCTCCTGACTCTTCCTGAATACTGATTTCTCTAAATTCAGTAACCCTTGCATTCCCTCTCTCCCCATCTCTCCCCCACCCAAGTCATCCGGTTAGATTCACTGTTCGTATCCCTTCGTTAGCGACTCCTCCACAGCCACCAATGGACCATTGTGGGCTCATTGGCCATCGGTGCCGGCTCTAATTTGTTCTGTATCTTTCCATGCCTCTAGTTTCCCTCTCCCCTGCCTCTCAGTCTGAAGAAGGGTCTCGACCCGAAACGTCACCTATTCCTTTTTTCCAGAGATGCTGCCTGTCCCGCTGAGTTACTCCACAACTTTGTGTCTATCTTCGGTGTAAACAGTTAGACAAAAGTACTGGAGAAACTCAGCGGGTGCAGCAGCATCTATGGAGCGAAGGAAATAGGCAACGTTTCGTCCCGAAACGTTGCCTATTTCCTTCGCTCCATAGATGCTGCTGCACCCGCTGAGTTTCTCCAGCACTTTTGTCTACCTTCGAGTTTCCAGCATCTGCAGTTCCTTCTTAAACTAAAAAGACCCTTCTTCAGACTGAAGAGGATCTCTACCCGAAAGGCCACCCATTACGTCCCTCCAGAGATGCGGCCCGTCGCGCTGAGTTACTCCAGCATGTTGTGTCTTATCTTCGGTGTAAACCAGCACCTGCAGTTCCTTCCTCCACATTTATTCTCGGTAATATTGATTTCAATCTCGTCATTCTGGAGAGAAACCCCCAGCTTTGTGCAATTAAGTTGTGAGGCAAGTGCAGGCATGATCCATCTGGGAATAGAGGTCAGCATGAAGAGGATTGATGCTCGGCCATCTCGAGCAGAGACCTGAGGGATCTCTTACCTCAGTCGGTCCTGAAGCTGACTCTCTGATGGTGTCATTTCATTCTGCACATCACGTCAGGCCTATCTGGTGCCGCACACACACACATACACACACATACGTTCTCCCAGTCTCATTGATATTCAGAAAGCCTCCTAAACATTTTAATATTTTAGCAAATCCTGTCATTATTCTACTGGTTCATTAAATTATTGCTTCTTTGATTCAGGAAAGAAATATTACAAGGACGTTTTTCAGGCCCACCTTTAGCGCAGAATTTAATGAACTTCCACTTGAAAGGAGGCTGATCTTTCATTTTGTATCAAAAATAATTTATTTGATTACGTACACGATATAAAAAACAAAAAAAAAACAAACCCACCACCATATTACAAAATCACCAAATTATTCGGACCCTGAATTCCAAACAACTAAGTTACAAATATTCTAATAACTACCAGACAACCCCAGTAAAGGGGCGAGCATCCGGCTCGGGCCAAGCCCTCTTCCGCCTGGCCCCGTGACTCGCGGATGGCCAGCTTGGCCAGGCCTAGGAGCAACCCAACCAGGACATCTTCAGCCCTGCCTGCTCCCGAGATCCCGTCACCGGTCGCTGACAGCAGAGCCACTCCTCTCCCTACGGACCCCAGGTGGGGTGGCGGTGCTCCTTGCCCTCTGACCCTGGCTACAAGGGACACTGTACTGGTCCCTAGGATGCTTGGCTGTGTAACTGGAGGTCCCGCTCAGGGTTTAAGAGGAACTGCAGGAGCAGGCCACGGAATGTTGGCGGCAGAGCCGGCCTTAGGAGGTGCGGGGTCCAATTGGGAACAATTTTGGTGAGCCCCGGGTTCCAGCCAAGCTCTGTAGAATCATAGAAATAGAAATAACGTCTATTATAGACTCTATATCTCTATGGCAAAATGGAAAGTAAACTTAAAAAGTGCCTGCGAGTTAATGGACTAAACAGATCTAAGCTACATTTTAATACAAAATTGCGTACATGTAAACATACAAGTAACAAACAAAATGTGTAGACCACCTCTGAAAAGTTCATAGAGAGTAGATTACTCTAGCACGGGGCCCCCTTAGGCGCGGGGCCCAATTGGGAGCAATTGGTCCAATTGGCTTAAGGCCAGCCCTGGATGGCGGATTCGCTGGCGCTGGGTGAAACTGCAAGATCTCTGTGAGAGCGAGGGGCTTGGATCTGTGGGGTTGGGACCTGCGATTGTCCAGCAGGATTGACGGAGAGCGAGTGGACCCCCCCCCCCCCCGGTGGGGAAATAAGAGCGAGTTTAGTTTAGTTTAGATTATTTTCACGTGCACCAAGGAACAGTGAAAAGCTTTTTTGTTGCGTGCTAACCTGTCAGCGGAGAGACTGGGACTGCAGAAGGCTTCCGAGCCAAAACGTCACCTATTCCTACCCACCGGAGATGCTGCCAGACCCGCTGAGTTACTCCGGCACCCTGTGTCACGGATACTGTGAGTGTTTTTTGCTGTTGTGTGCTATCCAGTCAACGGAAAGACTATACATGATTCCGATCATGTACAAATACAGGATAAAGGGAATAACGTTTGGAGCATGATGAACTCCAGTAAAGTCCGATTAAAGATAGTCTGAGGGTCTCTAATGAGGTAGATGGGAGGTCAGGACCGCTCTCTAGTTGGTGAGAGGAAGGTTCAGTTGCCTGTTAACAGCAACTTACAGGGACTCACAGGGATGACGGGGAAGAAACTGTCCCTGAATCTGGTACTTGGGACCTTAAGGCGGTGGCTCCATGGAATGGATTTCCAGTGCCCTTAACCAGACTATGTAATAATAATAATAATAATAAATTTTATTTATGGGCACCTTTCAAGAGTCTCAAGGACACCTTACAAAATTTTAGCAGGTAGAGGAAAAACATGTAAGGGGAATGAAATAAATAGTAGAGACATGACTAGTACACAAAGTAAAGACAGAATTCAATTCAAAACACAATATGAGGCAATTAATGCACAGATGAAAAGGGAGGGGGACGTGGGGCTAAGGATAGGCAGAGGTGAAGAGATGGGTCTTGAGGCGGGACTGGAAGATGGTGAGGGACACGGAATTGCGGATCAGTTGGGGGAGGGAGTTCCAGAGCCTGGGAGCAGCCCTGGAGAAGGCTTTGTCCCCAAAACTGCGGAGGTTGGACTTGTGGATGGAGAGGAGACCGGCTGATGTGGATCTGAGGGACCGTGAGGGTTGGTAGGGGGAGAGGAGGTCAGTGAGATATGGGGGGGCCAGATGGTGGAGGGCTTTGTAGGTGAGGACCAGGATTTTGTAGGTGATCCGGTGGGAGATGGGAAGCCAGTGAAGTTGTTTGAGGACTGGAGTGATGTGATGCCAGGATTTGGTGTGGGTGATGAGTCGGGCGGCTGCGTTCTGGACCAGTTGGAGTCGGTTGATGTAGGTGGAGCTGATGCCAAGGAGAAGTGAGTTGCAATAGCCCAGTCGGGAGGAGGTGAAGGCATGGATGAGTCAACTGTTGCCAACATTACATTACATTCTTCCTGTGACCGCATGCGTTTCCTCCGGTTGCTCCGGTTTCCTCCCGCACTCCAAAGACGTACAGGTTTGTAGGTTAATTGGCTTGGGAAAAATTGTAAATTGTCCCTAGTGTGTATAGTAGGATAGTGTTATTGTGCGTGCATCTCCGGTCAGCGCGGACTCGGTGTTTCCGCTCAGTATCTTTAAAATCTAAAGTCTAAAGTCCTGCAATGGTGACGCGGGCCCTTTAAGCGATGAAGCTGCTTCAGACTGGAGCGAGACGGCTGATTAGACTTTTAGGATTTACTTTCTCTGCTCTGCTGCATCTTTCTAATTGTTCATACCAGTAGATATGGCTCCAGATGCCCTGGTTATACGGACCTGCCAATAACATGTTCATTCGCAGGTCTGGCAGCTTGCCACAACTTGAACAACTGTAGGAGCTCCCAGCACAAGAGGAGACCATTCAGCCCACCTTGCTAGCCCAAGCTTCTTGTTTTTGATCGCAAAGTAAAAGGTGGCCATTTGGTTCATCGTGGCTATGCTAGCTCTCGCAGTAATCCTGTCAATGCTATTTCCCCACAACACATTCTCCTTCGCAAGCCATGTATGAAGGAACCGCAGTTGCCGTTTAATAGGAAATAGGCGACGTTTCAGGTCGAGACCCTTCTTCAGACTGAAGAAGGGTCTCGATCCAAAACGTCGCCTATTTTCTTTGCTCCATAGATGCTGCCTCACCGGCTGAGTTTCTCCAGCATTTTTGTCTTTTTAGTTTCGTTCAGTTCAGTTTAGAGATACAGCACGGAAACAGGCCCTTCGGCCCACCAGACCAGCTATCCTCGCACATTAACACTATCCTACACCCACTATGGACAATGTTTACATTCACCGAGCCAATTAACCTGCATACCTGTACGCCTTTGGAATGTGGGAGGAAACCGAAGATCTCGGAGAAAACCCACGCAGGTCACGAGGACAACGTACAAGCTCCGTACAGACAGCGCCCGTAGTCGGGGTCGAACCCGGGTCTCCGGCGCTGCCATTCGCTGTAAGGCAGCGACTTTACTGCTGCGCCACCATGACTTGTTCCGTAACGTCACCCATTTCTTCTCTCCAGAGATGCTGCCTGACCCGCTGAGTTACGCCAGCATGTTGGGTCTATTACCGAGAGTAAAATGTGATCCTTGCAGTACGACACTATTTCCCTAGGAGGTATCTCGTCAGAAGTCTTACGAGACGTGTTACACTATGGGGGAGTTGATCGTCCAATTGTTTTAACCATATGGAAATGAGTTGGGACCTTGTAGAAACAAGGAACTGCAGATGCTGGTTTACCAAAGAAAGACACCAAATGCTGGAGTAACTCAGCGGATTAGACAGCATTCTTGGAGAACATGATATGGTTACGTTTCGTGTTGGGACCCTTTTCCAGACCCCTGGGAAATACAGATGGGTGATGTTTCAGGTTGGGACCCTTCATCAGTCTCTGCTAAACAACTCTGGCACTGTAAGGCAGCAACACCACCACTGCGTCCAAGTGCCGCCCAATTAAACAGTGTTGACTTGATCATCTTTCCCTTCACCTCAGAGTAGATCATTGGACAGCAGTAAAATCCTTCAGGAGTTTTCCACCAGAATGTCTATGAGCATAAAGATTTAATCTTTAAAGAAAGCTTTTTCTTTCTATTTAAACATACAAACATAGAAAATGGGTGCAGGAGGAGGCCATTTGGCCCTTTGAGCCAGCACCGCCATTCATTGTAATCATGGCTGATCATCCATAATCAATAACCCATGCCTGTCTTCTCCCCGTACCCCTTGATTCCGCTAGCCCCTGGAGCTCTATCTCTCTTAAATTCATCCAGTGAATTGACCTCCACTGCCCTCTGTGGCAGGGAATTCCACAAATTCACAATTCTCTGGGTGAGAAACTTTTTTCTCATCTCAGTTTCAAATGGCCTCCCATTTATTCTTAAACAGTGGCCCCTGGTTCTGGACTCCCCCAACATTGGGAACATTTTTCCTGCATCAAGCTTGTCCAGTCCTTTTATAATTTTATACGTTTCTATAAGATTTCCTCTCATCCTTCTAAATTTCAATCTTTCCTCATATGACAGACCCGCCATCCCGAAGATTAACCTCATGAACCTATGCTGCACTGCCTCAATGGCAAGGATGTCCTTCCTTAAATTAGGAGACCAAACTGCACACAATACTCCAGATGTGGACTCACCAGGGCCCTGTACAACTGCAGAAGGACTTCTATACTCCTATACCTTTCATAGCAAAAGGATTTGAGTATAGGAGCAGGGAGGTTCTACTGCAGTTGTACAGGGTCTTGGTGAGACCACACCTGGAGTATTGCGTACAGTTTTGGTCTCCTAATCTGAGGAAGGACGTTCTTGCCATAGAGGGAGTACAGAGAAGGTTCACCAGACTGATTCCTGGGATGTCAGGACTTTCATATGAAGAAGGACTGGATAGACTCGGCTTGTACTCGCTAGAATTGAGAAGATTGAGGGGGGATCTTATAGAAACTTACAAAATTCTTAAGGGGTTGGACAGGCTAGATGCAGGAAGATTGTTCCCGATGTTGGGGAAGTCCAGAACAAGGGGCCACAGTTTAAGGATAAGGGGGAAATCCTTTAGGACCGAGATGAGAAAAATATTTTTCACACAGAGAGTGGCGAATCTCTGGAATTCTCTGCCACAGAAGGTAGTTGAGGCCAGTTCATTGGCTACATTTAAGAGGGAGTTAGATGTGGCCCTTGTGGCTAAAGGGATCAGGGGGTATGGAGAGAAGGCAGGTAAAGGATACTGAGTTGGATGATCAGCCATGATCATATTGAATGGCGGTGCAGGCTCGAAGGGCCGAATGGCCTACTCCTGCACCTATTTTCTATGTTTCTATGTTTCTATACTGAATTCCTCTCGTTATGAAGGTCAACATGCCATTAGCTTTCTTTACTGCCTGCTGTACCTGCATGTTTACTTTCAGTGACTGGTGTACAAGGACACCCAGGTCTCGTTGCACTTGGCTTTTTCCTAATCTGACATGAACATTGTGAAAACTTCCCTGACAAGCACTGAGCAAAGGATCCAATAAACCGAGACATCAAAAAGAAATACTGGCGGTTCAAATAAATTAACTGTTATTTCATTCAAATCAAAAGGAAGAGTTTTAATAAATCAGAAGCTGTAATTTAATACACTTGGATTTAAATGTTCAATATCTTCACATTCAAAATTAATGAGTTATTTATAAGGGAATATTGACAGAATCTGTGGGATTTATCTGCTATAGAAGATCATCATATTTGCAAAGCTTTGACAGATTGACGGCATAAATCTATAGTAAGTATATCGGGGGAAATACAACATGTACTTCATCTCCTCAGTGAATCTTTAGTATCAATATTGTGAAGGTCTGGATTTTGAATTACTTTGAGATGTAGCCCTGGGAACAGCACAAGCATTTTTCTCACTGCTTTTTCTTTAACTCCGGAGAAAGTAACTTGAAAAATAATGGCAAATGATCACAAAGTCCATTTATAGAATGTTATGGTACATTGTGTAAAAAACAAAGACACAAAGAAGGGCCAAAAGCAGGCCGGTGGGACTAGTGTAGATGGGGCATGTTGGTCACCATGGACATGTTGGGCCGAAGGGCCTGTTTCCACACTGTATGGATTCTATAGCTATGACTCTATGATGCTAAGAACTGGAGTAACTCAGCGTGTCAGGCTGACGTCACCCATTCCTTCTCTCCAGAGATGCTGCCTGTCCCGCTGAGTTGCTCCAGCTTTCTGTGTCTATCTTCGGTTTAAACCAGCATCTGCAGTTCCTTCCTACACAAGTGATAGGTGGATACAGGTGAGGGGGGGGTTGATTGGTGCTGATGAGCGGAGTGGGAGACGTAGGCTAGAGGTGACAAGGAGGCAAAAGGATGTCAGATAAGGAGAGAAGAGAAAGAAATGAAATGAGTGGGATATGGATGGAAGGGGATGGGTTAGGAGCGTGGAAGGGATGGGTTGGGGGGGGGGGGGGGATGAGGGTGAATGAGGCACAGGATAGTGGGAGAAATGTGTTTGGACTGGGGTAGTGGGGAGACCACATGATAAAGAGTGGGGGGGGAGGGGGGGGGAGGGCTGTTACTTAAAATTGGAGCGTTCAATATTCTTACTGTTAGGCTGTAAGTTGCCCAAGCAGAATCTGAGGTGGTGTTCCTCCAGTTTGTGTGGAGCCTCAATCTTGCCAGTGGAGGAGGCCCAGGACAGAAAAGTTGCAAACTTTCATTGGCTACACTGTGTAGGGCTTGTAATCCTAAAAGCACATCGTATTAGAAATTTTACATTAAACACTAACTGCTAAACGAAGGAAACTGGTTATAGGCACAAAGTGCAGGAGTAACTCAGCGGGTCAGGCAGCATTTCTGGAGAACATGGATAGGTGACGTTTCACACAGTGCTGGAGTAACTCAGCGGGTCAGGCAGCATCTGTGGAGAACATGGATAGGTGACGTTTCACAGAGTGCTGGAGTAACTCAGCGGGTCAGGCAGCATCTGTGGAGAACATGGATAGGTGACGTTTCACAGAGTGCTGGAGTAACTCAGCGGGTCAGGCAGCATCTGTGGAGAACATGGATAGGTGACGTTTCACAGAGTGCTGGAGTAACTCAGCGGGTCAGGCAGCATTTCTGGAGAACATGGATAGGTGACGTTTCACAGAGTGCTGGAGTAACTCAGCGGGTCAGGCAGCATCTGTGGAGAACATGGATAGGTGACGTTTCACAGAGTGCTGGAGTAACTCAGCGGGTCAGGCAGCATTTCTGGAGAACATGGATAGGTGACGTTTCACAGAGTGCTGGAGTAACTCAGCTGGTCAGGCAGCATTTCTGGAGAACAAGGATGCGTGACGTTTTGTGTTGCGACCCTACTTCTGATTTCAGAGAAAACCATTTCTCCAGAGATGCTGACTGTCCTGCTGAGTTACTCCAGCGCGTTGTGCTTATCTTTGATATAAACCAGAGTCTGCAGTTCCTTCTTACACACTGACTCACGTTGTTTTGTAACATATAAGATTGTTAAGGGCTTGGACACGCCAGAGGCAGGAAACATGTTCCCGATGTTGGGGGAGTCCAGAACCAGGGGCCACAGATTAAGAATAAGGATTAGGCCATTTAGAACGGAGATGAGGAAACACTTTTTCTCACAGAGAGTTGTGAGTCTCTGGAATTCTCTGTCTCAGAGGGCAGTAGAGGCCGGTTCTCTGGATACTTTCAAGAGAGAGCTAGATAGAGCTCTGAAAGATAGCGGAGTCAGGGGATATGGGGAGAAGGCAGGAGCGGGGTATTGATTGGGAATGATCAGCCATGATCACATTGAATAGTGGTGCTGGCTCGAAGGGCCAAATGGCCTCCTCCTGCACCTGTTGTCTATTGTTTTCTATCCACAAATTTCCTTTCATGCAAATCTGATTTCACTACAGCACCAGGTTTAGGAAGACTGAAGAAGGGTCTCGACCCGAAACGTCACCCATTCCTTCCATTCAGAGATGCTGCCTGTCCCGCTGAGTTACTCCAGCAATTTGTGTCCATCTTCAGGTTGCAACAGGTTGTGGTTAATTGAACATTCCGGCAAAGGTGGGGTGCTCGGGAAGCTGAGAGATGTGAGCTGTGACGAAGGGCGGAAAAAGAGCACAGAAGCACAAACTGGTCAAACAGGTCCATCCCCGCCCAGCCCATCCGAAACTCAGACATCTCTGCTGAAACCAGAGGAAAATGTCCTTGCAGCAAAAGACTTTCAGAGACTGAGCTCGATAAAAGAGTCAAGAGTGTTTTATTGTCTTATATCCCAGATAGAACAATGGCATTCTTACTTGCAACAGCACAACAGAATATGTAAACATAGTGCACTGTAAACAATAAAATAAACGAGAAAAAAAGTTCAGTGTGTGTGTGTGTGTGTGTATACACATGCTCACATGTATGCATACATATATACACATAGATATATATGTATATAGGAAGGAACTGCAGATGCTGGTTTAAGCCGAAGATAGACACAAAATGATGGAGTAACTCAGCGGGATAAGCAGCATCTCTGGAGAGAAGGAATGGGTGACATTTTGGGTCAAAAGAAGGGTTTTGACCCAAAAAGTCACCAATTCCTTCTCTCCAGAGATGCTGCCTGTCCCGCTGAGTTACTCCAGCATTTTGTGTCTATCTACAAATATATATTTATATATAAATATATACACACACACACACACGCACGCACGCAAGGCGACACACACACACACACACACACACACACACACACACACACATACACACACAGACACACATACACACACACACACGCGCACGCAAGGCCACACACACACACACACACACACACACACACACACACACACACACACACACACACACATACACACACACACACACACACAAGCACATATACATACACATAAAGAACAAACAAACAATAATAGTGCAATAATAACAATAATAGTCCATGTAGTTGCGAGCTTATTGGAGGATGTAATGTTTAATAGCCTGATGGCTGTAGGGAAGAAGCTGTTCCTGAACCTGGACGTTACAGTTTCCAAGCTCAGACCTCTGCTGCCCCTGCCTCCTCTGGCCTGTTATCTAAAGAGGGTTATGAGGGGGCTTTTTCCTTTGAGCTTTAAGGCCACAAGCCTGCCCTTGGTGAACTTTGTTCAAAGTTTTTCAGCCGTGACCTTCACCCTCCCACTTGGAGAACAGGTTTGGATCTGATTAAAACCTAATCTCAGCCACTTCAGATCTGAGTGGGTCTCAGCTAACTTTTAGTAACAGAGGGTTAAGCCCTTCCCCGTAAACCTGCCGATCATACCTGTTTGTTTGACTTGTCTCACAGCCATTAAACCTCCGTTGTGGCAATGTTTGAACTATTCTTTAATTACCTTTTCACATTTACTGTGTCCTTCAGATATGTCGTCTGCCTGGTATCCTTCGTGAATGTTCAAAATCCCTCACCACCGTATCAAAGCAAGAGGAAATTCCACCCAGTAATCCCACCAATGTTCCCTCACAAGAAAGACTGGATAGACTCGGCTTGTACACGCTAGATTTAGAAGATTGAGGGGGGATCTTATAGAAACTTACAAAATTCTTAAGGGGTTGGACAGGCTAGATGCAGGAAGATTATTCCCGATGTTGGGGAAGTCCAGAACTAGGGGTCACAGTTTAAGGATAAGAGGGAAGTCTTTTAAGACCGAGATGAGAAAATTATTTTTTATACAGAGAGTGGTGAATCTGTGGAATTCTCTACCACATAAGGTAGTTGAGGCCACAGTTCATTGGCTATATTTAAGAGGGAGTTAGATGTGGCCTTTGTGGCTAAAGGGATCAGGGGGTATGGAGAGAAGGCAGGGATGGGATACTGAGTTGGATGATCAGCCATGATCATATCGAATGGCGGTGCAGGCTCGAAGGGCCGAATGGCCTACTCCTGCACCTATTTTCTATGTTTCTATGTTTCTAAATTAAAATCATTGGTCACTCACCTTGAGATAAGAAATAGAAGATATTTTTTCCCCCTTCAGTTTGCATTACCATTAAGTTTGTGGTTGATCCTGTGCCTTAGAACAGAGAACTGTACAGCACAGGAACAGGCCTTACAGTCCACAAAGTCTGCACCGAACACCATGTCCATTGACACCAGAACCAGGGGCCACAGTTTAAGAATAAGGAGTAAGCCATTTAGAACGGAGACGAGGAAACACTTTTTCTCACAAAGAGTGGTGAGTCTGTGGAATTATCTGCCTCAGAGGGCGGTGGAGGCAGGTTCTCTGGATGCTTTCAAGAGAGAGCTAGATAGGGCTCTTAAAAATAGCGGTCAGGAGATATGGGGAGAAGGCAGGAACGGGGTACTGATTGAGGATGGTCAGCAACGATCACATTGAATGGCGGTGCTGGCTCGAAGGGCCAAATGGCCTACTCCTGCACCTATTGTCTATTGTCTATTTAATCTACAAACCCGCACGTCTTTGGGATGTGGGAGGAAACCGGGAGCACAGGGAAACGTGCAAACTCCACAACCACACCTGAGGTCAGGATGGAACCCAGGTCTCGGGCGCTGTGAGGTAGTGGCCCTACCAGCTGCGCCACTTGTACATATGGCGGTAAAACTGGCTCGATTAATATAAGAACAGAAAATGCACCAGCTGTAATTCACTGCCTATTTCAGTGATTCCTTGAACCCAGGGACTAAAGGAGAGGCTGCAACTTAACGCCCCCTCCTCAGTACCTGAGTCTTGTACTGGAGCAGCCAGCAGCAGTCCCATTGTGGGGAAGCAGAGTCCTCTCCTGGCCTTCACCAGTACTGCAGCTGGCACAGTACATCTCCACCAAAACACAAAGTGCTGGAGGAACTCATTGGGTCAGGCAGCATCCGTGGAGAGAATGGGCAAATTAGATTTTCATAAGTTCATAGGTTATAGAAGCAAAATGAGGCCATTCGGCCCATCAAGTCCACTCTGCCATTCAATCACGGCTGATTTGTCTTTCCCTCTCAACCCCATTCCCCTGCCTTCTCCCTGTAAACCCCTGACGCTAGCATTAATCAAGAATCTATCAATCTTGAGTTCTGGGCCAGGACCCTTCTTCAGAGAGATTGGGCAAGGTAGGACTTTATTCCTTGCAACACAGGAGGCTAAGGGGTGATCTTATTGACGTGTGTAAAATCATGACAGGCAGCCTTTCAGGTCGGAAATAGAGTGTGGAGAGAATGTTTCCAATAGTGGGAGAGTCTAGGACCAGAGGACACGGCCTCAGAATAAAAGGACACACCTTTAGAATAGAGATGAGAAGGAATTTCTTTAGCCATAGGGTGGTGAATCTGTGGAATTCATTGCCACAGACGACTGTGGCGGCCAAGTCATTGGGTATTTTTAAAGCGGAGATCGACAGGTTATTCATTAGTAAGAGTGTCAAAGGTTATTGGGAGAAGGCAGGAGAATGGGGTTAAGAGGGAAAAATAAATCAGCCATGATCGAGTGGCGGAGTGGACTCGATGGGCTGAATGGCCTAATTCTGTTTCTATGTCTTTTGATCTTATGACCCTTCTTCAGACTGACTGTAGTAGGCGGTGCAGTTTTACAGTAGATTGTAGTCCCTACTGCTATAATCAGTCTGAGGAAGGGTCCTGACCTGAAACGTTGCCTGGTCAATCCCTCCGCAGATGCTGCCTGACCGTTGAATTCCTCTTGCAGTTTGTGTGTTTTTTACTCAAATTTCCAGCATCTGCAGTTCCTTGTGTCAACATTATCAAGCAGCTGGTTTTATCCCTCAGCGATTCTAGGATTCAAAGATAGTTAGTTTAGTTTGATTTTGATTATTTTATTGTCGCGTGTACCGAGGTATAATGAAAAGGTTTTGTTGCGTGCCAACCAGTCCGCAGAAAGACAATACGTGATTGCAATCGAACCATCCACAGTGTGCAGATACATGATAAAGTGAATAACGTTTAGTACAAGATAAAGTTCGATTAAACATACACCAATAGTCTCCAATGAGGTAGATGGTAGCTCAGGACCGCTCTCTAGTTGTTGATGGATTGGTTCAGTTCTAGGTAAACCTGACCATGAGAATGCAAGCCATAGTATATATTGCAACTATTTGTTGAATAAACTCCCTTGCAATGTGTTTCTGAGGGAAGGTTGTGGTTACGGGCATGCAGGGTGGTTCAGGAGCCTAATGGTTGTCGGGAAGAAGCAGTTCCTGAACCTGAAGGTCATGAATCATAGGCTCCTGCACCTTCTTCCTGATGGTATCAACGCAATTGGTTCTTGGGACCATCATCTGAGATGACATTGGCTTCCTTCTTGAGACTATCCTTCCTGTGGACCTCTTTGTTGGAGGGGAGATCAGTATCTGTGATGGACCGGCAGTTAGGGAGGGATTGCCAATAAATGAGAGAATCAGAGATGGATAATAAATGGCGGCATTGTGAGAAGGCCAATGGGCTGAAGCAAGTTTTGAAATGTGCGTTCCAATATTTAATCCCATCCACTCTGAATGTCTTGGGTTAGTCTATTCAACAACAACTTGCATCATGTAACATCTGTACTGAAAGCCTTTAACTTCCCAAAGAACCATTAGAGTGGAGGCTTGTTGATATTGGTTTAAGAGTCAATAGTGTTTTATTGGCATATGTCCCAGATGGGACAATGAAATTCTTACTCACTGCAGCACAACAGAATATGTAAATATGTAAACATTGTATATAATTGGGGGGGAAAAAAAGAAAAAGTTCGATAAATAACAAATATAGTGCAAATAACAAATAATAATATAGTCTTTTGTAGTTCAGAGCTCAGAGCTTATTCATTGTGTTTAATAGCCTGATGGCTGTGGGGAAGGAGCTGTTCCTGATCCTGGACCTTCTTTCTGATGGCAGTGGTGAGATGAGTGTGTGGCCAGGATGGAGTGGGTCCTTGATGATTTGGCTGCCTTTTTGAGACAGCGACTACGATAGATCCCTTCGACGGTGGGGAGGTCAAAGCCGGTGATGGACTGGGCGGTGGTCACAACATTTTGTAGTCTTTCTCGCTCCTGGACGTTCAAGTTGCCGAACCAGGCAACGATGCAACCAGTCAGAATGCTCTCTACCGTGCACCTGTAGAGGTTTAGGAGAATCCTCTTCGACATGCCGAATCTCCGTAATCTTCTCAGGAAGTAGAGTCGCTGATGTGCCTTCTTTACAATTGCATCGGTGTGCTGGGTCCAGGAAAGATCTTCTCATATATGCCTGCCCAAGAATTTGAAGTTATTGACCCTTTCCACCATCGTCCAGCTGATATAAACAGGATGTACACAAAAATGCTGGAGAAACTCAGCGGGTGCAGCAGCATCTATGGAGCGAAGGAAACAGGCAACGTTTCGGGCCGAAACCCTTCTTCAGGCCCGAAACGTCGCCTATTTCCTTCGCTCCATAGATGCTGCTGCACCCGCTGAGTTTCTCCAGCATTTTTGTGTACCTTCGATTTTCCAGCATCTGCAGTTCCTTCTTAAACACGATATAAACAGGATTGTGGGTCCACATTCTTCCTACTGGGGGGGGGGGGGGGGGGGGGGGGGGGGGAGGGGGGTGGGGGAAGAGAGGCAGGATAGTGAGATAAATTAGTTCACACCAGGATGCAGGGAGGGGGAGCACAGGAAAGAGAGAGGAGGGCAAGGTTTAATTAAAATTAGAGAATTCAATGTCCATCTCTTTGTGCTTACCTGAAGATTCCAGCATTTGTAGTTCATTGTATCTCCAGAAATAAAGAGCCCACTGGTGACTTGAGGGCTGGATACGAATCACTGAGGTAGAGAGGGAAGGACCATGCAAGGCTTTGGAAACAACAGCATGTTTCAAGCATCTTGAAACTCCCACAGAGGGAGTACAGAGAAGGTTCACCAGACTGATTCCTGGGATGTCAGGACTTTCATATGAAGAAAGACTGGATAGACTCGGCTTGTACTCGCTAGAATTTAGAAGATTGAGGGGGGATCTTATAGAAACTTACAAAATTCTTAAGGGGTTGGACAGGCTAGATGCAGGAAGATTGTTCCCGATGTTGGGGAAGTCCAGGACAAGGGGGTCACAGTTTAAGGATAAGGGGGAAATCCTTTAGGACCGAGATGAGAAAAACATTTTTCACACAGAGAGTGGTGAATCTCTGGAACTCTCTGCCACAGAAGGTAGTTGAGGCCAGTTCATTGGCTATATTTAAGAGGGAGTTAGATGTGGCCCTTGTGGATAACGGGATCAGGGGGTATGGAGAGAAGGCAGGTACAGGATACTGAGTTGGATGATCAGCCATGATCATGTTGAATGGCGGTGCAGGCTCGAAGGTCTGAATGGCCTACTCCTGCACCTATTTTCTATGTTTCTATGTTTCTATGTTAGGAATGGGAATTGGCCAGTGAGTTTTGATTGGGTAGTTAGGTTTAAGTACAGGTTTAAGTTAATTATTGTCACGTGTACATGAGATAGACATTGTTTTGCGTGCTATCCAATCTGATCAGATAATACCATACGTAAATACAATCAAGTCAAACTCAAGTGCAATAGGTAGAGCAAAGGGGAAGATACAGAGTGCAGAATATAGTTCTCAGCATTGTAGCGCATCAGTTCCAGAGACAAAGTCCAATGTCCGCAATGGGGTAGAGGTGAATCGGACAGTGCCCTAGAATATGGAAGGACCGTTCAGAAGCCCGATAATCGAGGGGAAGTACAGGACAAAACCAGATCATCTTGTGTCCATAAGAGGCGGAGTAAAGGAGTTAGACCATGAAGAACAAGTGAATAATCGATTCTAGATGGAACTCTGCTCCATCCAAGACCGCAGGAAATTGCAGCAAATTGTGGACGCAGCCCAGACCATCACTCAAACTAACCTCCCTTCTATTGAGTCCATTTATACCTCAGCTGCCTCGGCAAGGCCAGCAGCATAATCAAGGACGAGTTGCACCCTGGCCACTCCCTCTTCTCCCCTCTCCCATCAGGCAAAAGGTACAGAAGTGTGAAAATGCACACCTCCAAATTCAGGGACAGTTTCTTCCCAGCTGTTATCAGGCAACTGAATCATCCTACCAAAACCAGAGAATAGTGCTGAACTACTAGCTACCTCATTGATGACCCTCGGACTATCCTTGATCGGACTTTGCTGACTTTACTGTGCACTAAACGTTATTCCCTTATCATGTATCTTTACATTGTAAATGGCTGAAATTGTCTTTCTACTGACTGGATAGCACGCAATAACGGCTTTTCACTGTACCTCGGTACACGTGACTATAAACTGAACTGATCTGAAGAGGCTGTAATGGTTCAGGGACACAGCAGCACAATGAACAGAAGTGGAAACAGCGGTGTTGGCGAAGAAATGGAGTCAAGTCCAAAACCCGAGTCAAACACACAACGCCGAGCTTCAGATTCACAAAACCCTCTCGTACTGCAACTTCCCATGTATCAGTGATCTCATCGTTCACAGATAAAGGCTTATTAGCAATAAATATGATCACAAACAACAGGGAAAATGACTATAACCGCTGGAGGTGGCAGAGGAAAGCAGTAAAACGCTGCAATAAAAAAAGATGTGACTGAATAGGGGCAGACAGCGTTCTGTCTTAATGGACTCAGAGGCGCAGGGCCAGGAGTCTGGGCTGCACTGAATTAATAAATTAGAAACACATCCACTCCTGTTTCTTTTCCCATTTGTCTGTCGGAGGAAATGTGCAAGGTCGGCACTGAGATGCAATGGAGACAGGGCCAACTCTGCCTGTCGTTGCTGTCAATGTGACAGGGGCCGGAAAAATGAGGGGAAGTGTGTTGCAGAGGGTGAGGGCTGATGTGCAGACAGCAACCTGGCTGCTCATGAATGATGTGGACTGTACTGGAGAGGGTTGAAAGCTAATTAAACGTGGAGGAAAGGGCTTTAATTAAAATCAGCCCCCCGCGCCCCCTCTTGCACCATGTTCTGTCAACTGATCAGCGAGACAGTTAGTTTTAATTTATAACCAGCGAGCCTGTTTGCTAATCTAAAGGATGTGATCCTTCAAAGGTAACTATTCTTTCCATTTGGTTTCCCTTTTCTGTTTAATTCACTGGCGGGGCATAGAGATCAGTGGTGAGGCCAGTGTTTATGGTCTACTCCGGATTGACCCCATGAACTAACTGGGCCATTCGCTGGGCAGTTCAGAGCCGACAGCACTGGTGAACATCAAGTCACTTACAGGCCAACGAGGCAAGAACGAGCACCTCTCTCTCTCTCTCTCTCTCGGAGTTTTGAGGTCACGGTTACTGAGACCAGATGCATATTCCAGATTTGTTTAATTGCTTGAGTTCGAAGAGTGAAAGGCCTGGATAAGAGTGGATGTGGAAAGGATGTTTCCACTAGTGGGAGAGTCTAGGACCAGAGGTCATAGCATCAGAAAAGGAAGGAGATGAGGAGGAATTCCTTTAGTGAGAGGGTGGTGAATCTGTGGAATTAATCGCCACAGAAGGCTCTGGAGCCGTCAATGGGTATTTTAAAGGCAGAGATAGATAGATTGTTGATTAGCACGGGTGTCAGGGGTTATGGGGAGAAGGCAGGTGAATGGGGTTATGAAGGAAAGATAGATCACCCATGATTGAATAGCAGAGGAGACTTGATGGGCCAAATGGCCTAATTCTGCTCCTTTCACTTACGAACTGATGAATTGAATCCATACCGCAGACACAGGTTAATGGGACTAGCTTAGGTGGGACATCTTGGTTGTCATGGATGAGTTGGGCCGAAGGGCCTGTTTCTGTGCTGTGTGACTCCTATCACTTCATGCATCTTTAAATGCTCCAGTGACCTTTCACCCAGATCTTCCCTCAGACATGTTCTGGGGATATATTTGATGCCTACGGTCCTCCCCAACACCAGCGTGGTTGTATCTTTCATCTGCTGAAGGCTCCCCCCCGGGGTACAAAGGTAGACGGGCGAGGAGAGGGACGTGGGTTCACTGGTCCACCCGCATATCCAAGGGAAGGTGACGGCTGGAGGCCCCGCATCAGCCTGGATCGGCCACCGCTCATAACATAGAGACATAGAAAATAGGTGCAGGAGGAGGTCATTCGTCCCTTCGAGCCAGCACCTCCATTCATTGTGATCATGGCTGATCGTCCCCTATTAATAACCCGTGCCTGCCTTCTCCCCATATCCCTTGACTCCCCTAGCCCCTAGAGCTCTATCTAACTCTCTCTTAAATCCATCCAGTGACTTGGCCTCCACTGCCCTCTGTGGCAGGGAATTCCATAAATTCACAACTCTCTGGGTCAAAAAAAAAATCTCACCTCAGTCTTAAATGACCTCCCCTTTATTCTAAGACTGTGTGGCCCCTGGTTCTGGACTCGCCCAACATAACAACTAGTGCGCGGACTGGACTTTGAAAACATGGTCCCTCTTGCATGCGGGCTCAGTGGACTATTACTGTACAATTTGCTAGTTGGGGGTAGATTAGGGATGAGCTTAGAAACATACATAGAAACATAGACAATAGGTGCAGGAGTAGGCCATTCGGCCCTTCGAGCCTGCACCGCCATTCAATATGATCATGGCTGATCATCCAACTCAGTATCCTGTACCTGCCTTCTCTCCATACCCCCTGATCCCTTTAGCCACAAGGGCCACATCTGACTCCCTCTTAAATATAGCCAATGAACTGGTCTCAACTACATTCTGTGGCAGAGAATTCCAGAGATTCATCACTCTCTGTGTAAAAAATGTTTTTCTCATCTCAGTCCTAAAAGATTTCCCCTTTATCCTTAAACTGTGACCCCTTGTTCTGGACTTCCCCAACATCGGGAACAATCTTCCTGCATCTAGCCTGTCCAACCCCTTAAGATTTTTGTAAGTTTCTATAAGATCCCCCCTCAATCTTCTAAATTCTATCCAGTCTTTCTTCATATGAAAGTCCTGACATCCCAGGAATCAGTCTGGTGAACCTTCTCTGTACTCCCTCTATGGCAAGAATGTCTTTCCTCAGATTAGGAGACCAAAACTGTACCCAATACTCCAGGTGTGGTCTCACCAAGACCCTGTACAACTGCAGTAGAACCTCCCTGCTCCTGTATTCAAATCCTTTTAGGATTAGGTATGGCAATGCTCTTCTGGACTGTTTGTAAGATGATAATTTCACTTTGTACATGTGAGAATAAAGGCATCATTGAACCATTGAACCATACAACTCACTCTTATCTCTTGTGTAAGAAAGAACTGCAGATGCTGGTAAAATCAAAGGTAACTCAGCTGGAGTAACTCACCCGCTGAATTACTCCAGCATTTTGTGTCTACCTTGACTCTCATCTCTGCTATCAGTCACGAGTCCCAACAATTCCTTGTATGTTTACTTACTTGGCTAATAATAAATTAATTACAATTACCATTCTCACTTCCAGTTTGGAGAAGAACCTCTCTGATCAAGACCCAGTCCAAAGATATATGAGGTAAATCTACAGCAGGGTGAGATATTCCCACACTGATTCAGTGGTTCGATGCTTGAATGGTACTTCATTGTCATATGTATCGAGGTATACAGTTCAGTAAAAATCTTACTGTACATATGCACAATCATACGTAAGTACAAGTGTGAATGAATAGCAGATTACACCACAGTCACCACGTGCCTGGCGCCATCTTGCATCCTTCTGAGTTGGATGATCAGCCATGATCATATTGAAGGGCGGTGCAGGCTCGAAGGGCCGAATGGCCTACTCCTGCACCTATTTTCTATGTTTCTATCCTTCATATTCAAAGTTGTTCAAAATAAATGTAGACTTTTAACTTGGCCACAAGGGTCCATTGTCCTGGCGATGGCACTGGGTGTGAGTTGCAGGGGTCGGGCTGGCCTGGCGATGTTGTCGATGTTCTCCACCGCCGCTCCGTGGTGCTGCAGGCCGCGTGCGATCCGCACCCTCGGCCATTAGGAGCGGGGCCAGGTCCAATCGAGGCCCAGGCTACTGCAGCGGTCCACTCCACCCACACCTCGAACCACGAACGGCCCGGCCCCTCACCTGCCGCGGCCAGTGCTCTGTCTCCATGCTCCAGGGTGCCTCCCACAGCAATCAGTGAAGCAATCAGGAAGCGAAACAGTACACATACCCCAGTATGCAATGAAGTAGAGATGACTGAAAGCTTCAAGTTCCACGGAGTGAATGTCACCAGCAGCTTGTTCTGGACTAGCCATATGGAAGCAATGGTCAAGAAAGCACACCAATGCCTCTACATCTTTAGAAGGATTAGGACGTTCAACCCAACAACAATCACCAACTTTTACAGATGCTCCTTGGGAAGCATTGTATCAGGATGCATCACAGCATGGTTTGGGGTGGGAGATTGCAACCTTTACGTGGCCCAACCCTGTTTCGACAAATGCAATCAACCTGGAGTGCACAATCAAATAGGATCAAACAGAACAAGTTGTCGTACAACTTTAGGCCGTGCACGCCATACGCAAGAAGAAGAAGAAGACAGCATGGTTTGGGAACAGCTCCATCCAAGTCCACAAAATATTGCTGAGAGTTGTGGACGCAGCCCAGACCATCGCACAAACCAATCTCCCTCCCACCGACTCCATCTACACTTCACACTGCCTCGGCAAGGCCAGCAGCATAATCAAGGACCAGTCTCACCCTGGTCACTCCTTCTTCTCCTCCTCTGCCATCAGGCAAGAGGTACAGGAGTGTGAAAACGAACGCACACCTCCAGATTCAGGGATGGTTTCTTCCCAACTGTTCAGAGGCAACTGAGCAATTCTACCAACAACTAGAAAGTGGTCCTGAGCTAAGAGTCAAGAGACAAGAGTGTTTAATTGCCATTGTACCGACAATGAAACAATGAAATTCTTTATTGCAGGAGTTTAACAGGCCTGTGAAGGCAAAACACACAGATGATATAAAGTAAACAAAAAAAACAATAAATAAATAACCATAATACTCGTGCAAAATAAAATGTGGTGCAATCAAAGACACAGTTCATAGACCGTGACCTTATTAACACAAGTATTTGTCATTTTGCACAACAGCTCCATGAGTCTCCATGCCAAGAGGTTCTGTTTGTGCAGCACTTCAGGTTGTCCAGTATAAGCAAGATGCGCTGAATGGCCTCTTCTCTGTGCTGCAGCAAGATTCCAGCATCTGCCGTCTCTTGTGTCTCCATATCCTTGACCTATTTGTCTGAAGAAGGGTCTCGACCCGAAACGTCACCCATTCCTTCTCTCCACAGATGTTGCCTGTCCCACTGAATTAGAAACATAGAAACATAGAAAATAGGTGCAGGAGGAGGCCATTCGGCCCTTCAAGCCAGCACCGCCATTCATTGTGATCATGGCTGATCGTCCCCTATCAATAACCCGTGCCTGCCTTCTCCCCATATCCCTTGATTCCACTAGCCCCATGAGCTCTATGTAACTCTCTCATAAATCCATCCAGTGACTTGGCCTCCACTGCCCTCTGTGGCAGGGAATTCCATAAATTCACAACTCTCTGGGTCAAAAACTCCAGCACTTTGTGTCTATCTTCGGTTTAAACAAGCATCTGCGATTCCTTCCTACCTATTTAATCTAATGCTGGTACAGACTCGACAAGCTGAATAGCCACAAAGGTCTGAAAGCACGTACCACCAGATTCAGGAACAGTTTCTTCCCCGCTGTTACAAGACTACCGAACAGTCCTCCCATAAGCTACCGATCTCCCAACCTACCTCATTCCGGGCCTTGCACTTTTTCTTCTCTGCACTTTCTCTGTGACTGTAACTCTGTAACACCCTTACAGTGTATTTCTCCTTGCACTAACTGTTGTTTTTGTACGTGGTTCCGATGGTACTCGTGGACAGTATAATTTGACTGGAAAGCACGTAAAAGAAAGTTTCTCACTGTATCTCGGTGTGTGTGACAGTGATAAACAAATATCAAGGTCAACGCTTCCCACTCCTGTGTTCTCCAAAATGTGCTGCTTTGAAATGCACGGTGTGAAATGTGTATTGTACTCCAGCGCATGGAATCATCTTGAGGAAGGGTGAGGTAAATAAAGTACTTACAATGTGTCTAGACGGGAGGAAGCGGGGTGAAAGGAGTTGTTGAGAGAGTGACGAAGATGAGATCCCAGATTATTTAACAAGCAGCAGGTGCAATGGGAACGAGGCATCTTGTAAAATGTTTATTGACAAACGGTCGAGAGTCCGGGATGGAGGCACCGTGGAGGATGGGAATGTTGTAGTCCAGGCAAACAGCAGGCTTGTTCATTCATTCATTCATTCATTCATTCATTCATTCATTCATTCATTCATTCCTTTATCATAAGAGCTGATTACGACCCTTGCTCCTCCGCCCCAGATTCCCTCCGTTTCTGAGCAGATCCTCAGTTTTGTACTCACCGTCTGGCCCACGATCAGAATCCTGAAATCATTCGGCAGCTCACTGCACAAGGAAATGATTTAACCCACCGTGCCTGCAACAGTTCCTTGCAAGTGGAATCCAATTACTCCCTCTGCTGTGCTTTTCCCTGTGCCCTTGCTCTGCTAGGATCAACCAGGGGCAGCACGGTGGCGCAGCGGTAGAGTTGCTGCCTCACAGCACCAGAGACCCCGGTTCGATCATGGCTACGGGTCTGTCTGTACGGAGTTTGTACCGTGACCCGTGACCGCGTGGGTTTTCTCCGGGTGCTCCAGTTTCAATAGACAATAGGTGCAGGAGTAGGCCATTCGGCCCTTCGAGCCAGCACCGCCATTCAATGTGATGATGGCTGATCATCCCCAATCAATACCCCGTTCCTGCCTTCTCCCCATATCCCCTGACTCCACTATTTTTAAGAGCCCTATCTAGCTCTCTCTTGAAAGCATCCGGAGAACCTGCCTCCACCGCCCTCTGAGGCAGAGAATTCCACAGACTCTGTGAGAAAAAGTGTTTCCTCGTCTCCGTTCTAAGTGGGTTAGTCCTTATTCTTAAGCTGTGGCCCTTCCACACTCTAAAGGCATACAGGTTTGTAGGTTAATTGGCTTAGGTAAAAATTGTAAATAGTCCCGATATTGTAGGATAGTGCTAATGTACGGAGTGATCACCGGTCGGCGCTCTCGCTGTGACCACGTCGGTTTACTCCAGGTGTTCCGGTGTGTTTGTATGTATGTGTGCGTGTGTAAGAGTGAATGTGCGTGAGTGTGAGTGTGTGTGGGTTTGTGTTTGTGCACGTGTGTTTATGCATGTGTGAGTGTGTGTGGGTGTGCGAGTGTGTATGTGTGAGTGTGTGTGGGCGTATGTGGGTGTGTGCATGTGACTGTGTGTGTGTTTTTGTGGGGGGGGGTGTGTTTGTGTGCGTGCGTGTATGCATGTGCATGTGTGTGTGTGTGGGGGGGGTGTGTGTTTGTGTGCGTGTGTGTGTGCATGTGCATGTGTGAGTGTGTGGGTGTGTGTGTGCGAGTGTGTATGTGTTAGTGTGTGTGGGCGTATGTGGGTGTGTGCATGTGACTGTGTGTGTGTGTGGGGGGGGTGTGTGTTTGTGTGCGTGCGTGTGTGCATGTGCATGTGTGTGTGTGTGGGGGGGGTGTGTGTTTGTGTGCGTGCGTGTGTGCATGTGCATGTGTGAGTGTGTGTGGGTGTGTGTGTGCGAATGTGTATGTGTTAGTGTGTGTGGGCGTGTGAGGGTGTGTGCTTGTGTGCATTTGTGTGTGTGTGTGAGTGTGTGTGCGTGTGCGAGTGTGTGTGTGTGTACATATGTCCATGTATATATGTCTGTGCAGTTGTGTGCATGTATAATATTAATAAATACACACAACAGAAGTGACTGCACACCTTGAACAATGAAATAGAAACCTAGAAGGCGTTTCCCACACATATACTTTCACAGCGTAACTTGCAGTTCAGTGAGATCTGCTTCCGGGTTCGGGCTGACAATCAACACAATACCATGGCGACATTACAAAGAATCCCCTCAACCCTCATTCACGGCTGTATCCAGCGCCCTCCTTGCAGCCCGGTGTTTAAAGGGACCTCACACCCCTGCACCATTTGCTGGCAGAGTCTGCAAATTCTTCTGCTTTGTGTCTGCTGTTTGTATTAGTGGATGAACATGTGTGTCACTATTTTCTTATGTTTGTATTGGTATGAAAGTGCTTACATGAGTGTATATATCTGTTTGTATATACACTATTTATGTGTGGTTATTAGTGTGTGCAATGTGATAGCCATACGGCGTGGAAACAGGCCCTTCGGCCCAACTTGACCACACTAACCAACATGTCCCATCTACACTAGTCCCACCTGCCTCAACTACCTCCTCTGGTAGCGTGTTCCATACACCTATCACCCCCTGTATGAAAAGGTTACCCCTCAGGTTCCTATTAAATCTCCCCTAGTTCTGGATTCCCCTGCTCTGGGCAAGTGACTCAGTGTGTCTCCCCGATGTATTCCTCTCATGATTTTGTACACCTGTATAAGATCACCCCCTCATCCTCCTGCACTCAAGGAATAGAGACCCCGCCTACTCAACCTTTCTCTATAGTTCAAGTCCTGGAGTTCTGGCAACATTCTCATAAATCTTTTCTGGACCCTTTCCATCTTGATGTGCATCAATATATGTGTGCATTTATTTCCTTACGTGCATGAACAATGTGTGTTAGTGTGCCTCTGCTTGTAAAGTCCCACAATGTACATTGTTGACATTCGATAATATGTGAAGTTAGGACAGGTGTCAGGTGAGTTCTAGAGCAAGCAACAAGATTTGGAAGTGAGTGGAAGTTCTCATGTGTAGTATGAGACTATAAAACATAGGAGCAGAATGAGTACATTCAGCCCATCTAGTGTGCTCCACCAATCAATCATGGGTGATCTATTGATCCCTCTCAACCCCATTTTCTTTCCTTCTCCCGTAACCTTTGACACCCTTACTAATTAAGAAGCTGTCAATCTCTGCTTTAAAAATACCCGATGACATGGTGTCCACAGCGGTCTGTGGCAATGAATTCCACAGATTCACCACCGTCCTCATCTCCATTCTAAAGGTAGGTCCTTTTATTCTGAGGCTGTGCCCTCTGGCTAGACTCTCCCATAACTGGAAACATCATCTCCACATCCACTCTATCCAGACCCATTGTTATTCAGTAGGTATCTATGAGATCCCCCCTCATGCTTCCAAACTCCAGCGAGCACCTACCAGAGCCATCAAATGCTGATCAAATGATCTCACTTAATTGGATAGCAAACAAACAAAAGCTGTTCATCCTGCCTCACTACATCTGATAAAAATAAATCAATATTAATACCAAGTTCAGAAGGTTATCTACAGCAGAGGGAATGGGTTTTGTCTTCCAGAGGGGAGTTTTTTTCTTCCTGTAGCTGTTTAGTTTAGTTTAGAGATACAGCGTGGAAACAGGCTCTTCGGCCCACCAAGTCCACACTGACCAGCGATCCCCGCACACCGACAATATTCTACACGCACTGGGGACAATTTACATTTATACCAAGCCAATTAACCAACATACCTGTACGTCTTTGGAATGTGGGAGGAAACCGAAGATCTCGTAGAAAACCCACGCAGGTCACGGGGAGAACGTAGAAACTCCGTACAGACAGCGCCTGTAGTCAGGATCGGACCCGGGTCTCCGGAGCTGCAAGCGCCGTAAGGCAGCAACTTTACCGTAGTGCCACAGTGCCACCCTGTCAATTTTGCACATCGCAGTGGCGAGTGGAGTGCCGCAAGGCTCGGGGTTGGGGCCACAACTGTTTACCATATATATTAATGATTTGGAAGAGGGAATTAGGAGCAACATTAGCAAGTTTGCGGATGACACAAAGCTGGGTGGAAGTGTGAACTGTGAAGAGGATGTTAAGAGGTTGCAGTGTGACCTGGACAGGTTGAGTGAGCGGGCAGATGCGTGGCAGATGCAGTATAATATAGATAAATGTGAGGTTATCCACTTTGGCGGCAAAAACAAGGGGGCAGATTATTATCTCAATGGGGTTAGGTTAGGTAAGGGGGAGGTGCAGCGAGTCCTGGGCGTCCTTGTACACCGGTCACTGAAAGTTGGCTTACAGGTACAGCAGGCAGTGAAGAAAGCTAATGGTATGTTGGCCTTCATAACAAGAGGATTTCAGTATAGGAGTAAAGAGGTTCTTCTGCAGTTGTATAGGGCTCTGGTGAGACCACATCTGGAGTATTGTGTACAGTTTTGGTCTCCTAATTTGAAGAAGGACATCCTTGTGATTGAGGCAGTGCAGCGTAGGTTCACAAGATTGATCGCTGGGATGGCGGGACTGTCATATGAGGAAAGATTGAAAAGACTAGGCTTGTATTCACTGGTTTAGAAGGATGAGGGGGATTCTTATAGAAACATATAAAATTATAAAAGGACTGGACAAGCTAGTTGCAGGAAAAATTTTCCCAATGTTGGGCGAGTCCAGAACCAGGGGCCACAGTCTTAGAATAAAGGGGAGGTCATTTAAGACTGAGGTGAGAAAAAACTTTTTCACCCAGAGAGTTGCGAATTTATGGAATTCCCTGCCACAGAGGGCAGTGGAGGCCAAATCACTGGATGGATTTAAGAGAGAGTTGTTAGATCGAGCTCTAGGGGCTAGTGGAGTCAAGGGATATGGGGAGAAGGCAGGCACGGGTTATTGATAGGGGATGATCAGCCATGATCACAATGAATGGCGGTGCTGGCTCGAAGGGCCGAATGGCCGCCTCCTGCACCTATTTTCTATATTTCTATGTTTCTTCTGGCATTTCCAGCTTAGGCCTTCACCTGTCAGAGCAGCCACCAAGTTTTGATAATGAATGAGCCCAGCTGAAGCCTTATGGTCAAATATCGGCCCTGGTGTTCAGGTAACAGCAGCAACAAATACTGAGGCTGCACTAAATCCCTACTGCAAATGGAGAGGAGCAGAGAGTGGAACAATCCATCGTGAATAGGATTAAAATGTAACAACTTTGGATAGGAAAGGTTTAGAGGGATATGGGCCAAACGCTAGAGTAGATGGGGCATCTTGCTTGTTAAGCTGGAAAGTGCAGAGAAGATTTACAAGGATGTTGCCAATTAATACAGGGGCAGCATGGTGGTGCGGCAGTAGAGGGTGCTGCCTCACAGCACCAGAGACCCACGTTAAATTCTGACCACAGATGCTGTCTATACGGAGTGCGTACGTTCTCCCTGTGACCGCGTAGGTCATTGGAATGTGGGAGGAAGTCGAAGCACCCAGAGAGTTGGATTAATTAGATTTGGTAAAAATTGGAAATTGTCCCTATTGTGTAGGATAGTGCTAGTGTACAGGGTGATCACTGGTCGGCGCAGACTCGGTGGGCTAAAGGGCCTGTTTCCGCACTCTATCTGTAACATAAAGTCTTCAGTCTAATTGCCTCACTGCCTCAATGAGGATTTCGCGTACCACGGTCTCCGGGGAGGAAGCGGTTGCTCCAGACATTTCCAAACCGCTGAGGAGTGTTCACCCGACGCCAGAGCCCCATCTTCACGGCAAGAGGGCCTAAAAACATTGGACTGGCTGCGGAGGCCAAATAGGCCCCGACCTCGGGTGATCACTGAACTTTCTGATGCCTTTCCCCACAGTAGAACATTTTGATTCTGTTGTGGGGGGACGTTCATGTTGAATTCTATAATGTGTTCCGTGTCATTTTACTGGGTTTTTTTTTTTTTCTATGGATGTACGGAAACTTAATTATTTCTTCTCTGTAAAGCACTTTGGTTTCAACCCGAGTTGATTTAAACGTGCTATATAAATAAAATGTACTTACTTACTCAATGTATCTCGCACTAGAACTTTACCTGGATAGAATTGGGATTGGCCTTTTCCCACGTACACCTTCTCACCCCCAACTCAAAGAGCTGCTCCTATCTCTCCCAACGAGAATAGCCATGGGTGAGAGACCAAGATCTATTCTCAACAGTAGAGTTTACACAGTTGCAGAGGTGGTGTGGCTATAGCACTACCACTCTGCAGAACCACTAATCTCAGTGATTGGGGGGTTCAATCCTCGGCATGGCTTGAGAATATCATTTCAATTTAAAACAATAAATCTGCTATTAGTTAAAAACAAACTGACAAGCTCTCAGAGTGTCATAAATCCTAACCGGTTCATTATATGTGACTCCGTTCCTTAACAAACGAACCCCTTTAGCAACGCTCTCAATCAGGGCAACTACCTCTAGCCAATATTTGGCAGTCCTAGTTGTATCAAGTTTACACTAGGTTGAATAAAATTCCGATGAGAGGCAGGGATGGCGAATTAGGGAGAAATAACCTTCAATGTTATTCATGCTGACAAGGGCCTCAAAATCTAAATGGCATCATTTGAAACGTGGAAGTGAACAAGGACTTCAGGTAGAAACATTCCACATCAATAAACATGTGGATTAAGTTACCAGGGAAGGAGCCAAGGTCATACAAAGTAATTATGATGAATGGCTTCAAGAGACAGCTCTATATTCTTACCGAGAAAGAGGGGATTGGTGAGGGCGCAGGAAGTCAGAATTAAAATCGACCAGAAGGAAACTGACTTATTAGGTCAAATGGCCTTTACTTGTTGCTGAGCTGTTTTAATGGATTGGGGGAGGAAGGGAGCAGATGACTAGGAAATCATCAAGGGTGTACTGCAGTCACTAGTCCTCGTGATTCATGCTGCCACACATCCCTGTTCCCTGTGCAAAGTCCTGACACGTGTTCCATTATCTCCTTGGAAACTGGAAAATCAATATGCTATCAGCTATAGCTCAATGAGAAGCTTCCTTACTCCGGTCCGAAGAAGGGTCTCGACCCGAAACGTCACCCATTCCTTCACTCCAGAGATGCTGCCTGACCCGCTGAGTTACTCCAGCATTTTGTCTCCATCCTGAGTCAGGAGCTGGTGATTCCAAATCCCACTTGTTCAGTTTAGTTTATTGTCACGTGTACCAAAGTACAGTGAACAGCTTTTGTTGCATGCTATGCAGTCAGTGGAAAGACTATACATGATTACAATCGCGCCTTCCACAGTGTACATGATGAATGGAATAACATTTAGTGTCAGATAAGGTCCAGTAAAGTCCAATTAAAAATAGTCCGAGGGTCTTCAATGAGGTAGATTTTTTTATTCTTTTATTGTTATACATTATTTATGTGTATTGTGTTACTAAACTAAACTCCAAGGACGTACAGGTTTATAGGCTAGTTGCCTTGGTATAATTGTAAATTATCCTTAGAGTGTGTAGGATAAAGTCAGTGTGCGGGGATCGCTGGTCGGCGTGGACTCGGTGGGCTGAATCGCTTGTTTCTGCTCCGTATCTCTGAACTAAACTACACTAAACTAAAACTAAGTAAGAATTTCATTGTTGCATATTCGATACAATTAAACACTGTTCACTAATGACCACGGCTGTCCATAGTGTAGCAAACACCAAACCTCTGGAGGAACTCAGCTGGTCAAGCAGCATCTGTGGGTGGTGGGGGAGGGGGGGAAGGATTTGTCAACGTTTCGGGCCGACAATTCCGTTCTCCCACCAATTCCATTAATTTCCCCCACGTAACGGCAACGTTCCCACCTCCATTGTGTGATGCTTTCACATTAAACACCGCAGTTGATGAGTTGCAATGGGAACCAGATGCTCGCGGATGGAAAGCAAATAATTGCTGCCTGTTTCTTCACCAGTTTAATTTGCCGGAAGGGGCAAGATAGTGGGACACGGTGCAATACATCGGCAGAGGCAAACGTGAGAGATAATGTTTCCAGGTTTAAGTTTATTATTGTCACGTGTACTGAGGTACAGGGAAACGCTTTGCATTGCATGCTATCCAATCAAAGCATATATTATTGTACATCACTATAATCAAGTCAGACTCTCAGGTATGATCAGTGGAGCAAAGGGGGAGATACAGAGTACAGAACATAGTTCTCAGCATTATAGTGCGTCAGTTCCAGATACAAAGTCCAATGTCCGCAATGAGGTAGAGGTGAATCGAACAGTACCCTAGCTTACGGAAGGACAATTCAGAAGCCTGATAACAGAGGGGAAGATGCTGTTCCTGAGTTTAGTGATGGCACAAAGAGTGTCCATATTCAAAGGAGGTGGGGATTGGAGGGGGGATGGAGACATCTCAGGAAGGGGATTTTTATGGATACGTTCTCTCTTTCTGGAATCCATTTGGAAGAATATATCGATTTATTAACCTGATCAACTTCAATAACTTAAAAAACATGAGACAGTACCCAGGGAATGTAAGGCAATCTTAACTCATGATTTGACAATTTCATAAATATCTTAAGTTCGGAATCTTATGTTTACAAAGTATAAAATAATAATAATAATAATAATATTAATAATATATTTTATTGTCATTGCACATAAGTGCAACGAGATTTGGGTATGCAGCTTCCAACCGACATCATAACTTAAGTAACTACTAAAATTTAGGTTTAGATACCCGAGAACATGGTTTGTACAAAGAACATTACAACAGTAAAATAGTCAAAACAGACTAAAGTGCAGATGTGTCTGTGCGACGTGACCATCTGAGGGAGACAGTCCATGGGGGTGGGGGCTCAGTAGATGAGATTAAATTATTTGTTTTAAATGGACATGTTTAGGTTTAGGTTTATTATTGCCATGTGTACCGAGGTACAGTGAAAACCTTTGGATTGCATGCAATCCAAACAAATCAGATAATGCTACACATAGCGAGCAAACGGCCATCCACACCTTAGTAGAAGGTGCGATCACTGTCGTACATAGCATTGAAAGGAATGTTGATAAAGCGCACACACACACACCAGAATCCTGGACTTCCAGCGGTGGAAGTCCGCAGGAACTGGAGGACAGAGATGTGTGGTGCGTCCGTCACCGTTCCCGTCGGGAACCAACACCACAGCGTCGCTAATGTTTACAACGATGATGAATGAAAAAAAATGCTGTACATAAATACAGATGGACTTGTTTCCATGCTGAATCTCTAAACTAAAGTGAAGTATACTTTTCAAACTAAACTATACTAACCAAACGAAACCAAACTAAACTGAACTAATCCAGAAGTTTAAATCCATGTATTTTATTACAAATACCCAAATGTAATCTGGGTTTATTGAATTAATTAAATTCCCCACTGCCCTGCTGAGTGTCACTGGTCCCAACTGGTAACGTAACCATTATGTTTTCATGAAGTCATAGATACATACACCACTGGAAATAGGTCCTTCGGCCCACTGAGTCCATGCTAAACATCAACCACCCATTTCCTGCACATCCCCATATTCCCTCCAGATTCAAGATGGCGCTGAAGTGTGGTGACTATTTGCATTCTAGTTCCAGAGGAGGATCTACTATCATCCAATACAAGTGCTCAACTCTTTACAATCCCCTTTTCCACTTATAAATCTATCATAATTTCTATCTTTCTCTCTGCTCGACCTTTTGAACTTGTCTTTGGCTTGCTTGTATAAGACAATAGACAATAGGTGCAGGAGTAGAGGCCATTTGGCTCTTCGAGCCAGCACCACCATTCAATGTGATCATGGCTGATCATCCACAATCAGTACCCCGTTCCTGCCTTCTCCCCATATCCCCTGACTCCACTATTTTTAAGAGCCCTATCTAGCTCTCTCTTGAAACCATCCAGAGAACCTGCCTCCACTGCCCTCTGAGGCAGAGAATTCCACAGACTCACCACTCTCTGTGAGAAAAAGTGTTTCCTCGTCTTCGTTCTAAATGGCTTACTCCTTATTTTTAAACTGTGGCCCCTGGTTCTGGACTCACCCAACATCGGGAACATTTTTCCTGCCTCTAGTGTCTAGTGTATTCATGCATTGTATTATCTGTTTTGATTGGACAGAACGTAACCAAAAAGCTTTTCACTGTGTCTTGAAAGCATGACAATAATATATACCTAAACCAAAGATTCTATCACTCACCTACATTAGGGGCAACCTACAGAGTCCAGTTAACCTACCAACCCATGGGTCTTTGGGATTGAAAGAAACTGGAGCACCTGGAGGAAATCCACACAGTGTCACAGGGAGTATGTGCAAACTCCACACAGACAGTAACAGAGGTCTGGATTCGGACCCGGGTCCCTGGCATTGTGAAGCAGTCTGACCCCCTTTATCTAGCAATGTTACAAAATTTTGAGATTTTAAAAATCAAGTCTGTAATTTATCCCATCAGATAAAGCATAAAAATAAGTTTAATTTGACACCTAATTCACTTTCATATCTCAAGTATTTAAAAAGTTATGGCCATTTTCATACTCGGAAATGAGCATCTTGTTCCCTATTGATTTTCTATGGACATAACAAAAAAGTTGTGATCGTGAACAGTCAAAAGCCCATAACTTTCTTAAAAATTAAGAGAACTGAATGAAATTTTCAGTTATCATAGATTGAAGCATTCTGAAACAAATATAAAATAATCTTACTTGGATGACCTGAAATTAAAGCATATAATTAGTTAGTTACCTAATTGTAGCTAATTTCAGACTTCAATTACTAGATCTAAACATCTATCCATTTCTTAATAAATGATTAACATTTTTAAATAGCCTAAATGTCCAAATAATATTCACAAATAATTCACAATAAAACATGATTTTTAAATCTCATTTACATTAATTTATAGGCCAAATGGAAGGAATTCAGTGTTCAATTGCTGTAAATAAATGCCCATTTAAATCAGCTTTCCAGTGGGTCCCTGTGGAACGCGCTGGTTTAGAACGTTCACATTGCGGTAGATTTGTGCCCCAAATGCCCAGAAAAATACTGCGCGATATAATGGGCCCAAAATGAGCTCCTCGCAATATTAAACTTTGTATAAAGGGATCTTTAGAAGCCCTTTTTAATGTAAAAATATACAACCTACCTTCAGCTGTCTGCTTTATGAGACCCTGCGGTTGCTGGCGGTCGCGGGTTTAGAGATTGATTTTTAAACTACTATAACTATTATTCAAGGCCTTTAAACCTAATAATAGCTTTTGCGACGGGGTCTTCCAGCGATTTTTCGTTAATAATTAACTAGGCTGAACATCTTCGATTTGAACAGCCTAGAGAAAATCGCGTTTTAAACCCGCCCCCTCTAAACGGCGCCAAAATCGCGCACACCCGCAGCGGCAGATTTTCAAAGACGCTTCAGGTAGGCTTTGCAACATACCTACTTTATCATGAATCTGCACACTGTGGATGGCTCGATTGCGATCATGTAGTTTCTTTCTGCTGACTGGTTAGCACGCAACAAAAACGTTTCACAGTATCTGGTGCATGTGACAATAAACTCAACTCAACCCACCAATAGGACAATAAATCAGCAAACTCTGCCTCTCTGCCGGTCGGTGAGCTTCAATTGATCTGGTTGGATCAGTCATGCCAAAGTAACAATGTAGTACTTATTATTTATTAGTTCATTAAATGGCAGTCTAAGTAGCAAGGTCAACATTTATTGCTCTTCCCCAGCAGACTTAAAATGTAGAGACCTGTGTCTATTTGTGGAGGAGCTTCTCAAAGAGCTGTGTGTGACTGGTTGTATCACGACCTGGTTTAGCAACTCAAATGAACAGACTGAAGATGTGTCCTGACCAAAACATTGCTCGTCCATTCCCTTCTGAGTTGGTGCCTGATCCACTGACGCTGATGTTTTGTGTTTTCCTCAAAACTTCAGCATCTGCAGCTCCTTGTGTCTCCGCCATATTATCTGATTTGATTACATAACACGCAACACACAAGTATTTCGATTGATAAGATTGTTAAGGGCTTGGACACACTAGAGGCAGGAAACATGTTCCCGATGTTGGGGGAGTCCAGAACCAGGGGCCACAGTTTAAGAATAATGAGTAAGCCATTTAGAACGGAGACGAGGCAACACTTTTATTCACAGAGAGTGGTGAGTCTGTGGAATTCTCTGCCTCAGAGGGCGGTGGAGGCAAGTTCTCTGGATGCTTTCAAGAGAGAGCTAGATAGGGCTCTTAAAAATAGCGGAGTCGGGGGATATGGGGAGAAGGCAGGAACGGGGTACTGATTTGAGATGATCAGCCATGACCACATTGAATGGCGGTGCTGGCTCGAAGGGCCAAATGGTCTACTCCTGCACATATTGTCTATTGTCTATTTCACAAAAGGACACAAAGTGCTGGAGTAACTTAATGAGTCAGGCAGCATCTCTGGAGAATCAATCAATCAATTATACGTCATTGTCACATGTACCTAAGTACAGCAAAATTATTTGTTTTGCATATAATCTGGTAAAATCATATAGCAGACCTCACCTTGCAGTACACAAGAGTCATATGGATAGGTGACGTTTTGGTAGAGACCCTTCTTCAGACTGACTCATTTTTCACCGATTCTCGATACACTTGACAATTATGAACCTAAACCCAAACCACAGACAAACATACACAGTTAAGTTATAGAAAGAAAGATCTGCAGATGCTGGTTAATATAGAAAAGGACACAAAGTGCAGGAGTAAACTCAGCAGGCCAGGCAACATCTCTGGAGAACATGGATAGATGACGTTTCGGGTCGACATATTTCATCAGACCTTTTTACAGGGTAAAGTGTCTGGGTCGGGGTAAGCTGAGACATGCTAAGTGTTCCTCTGGGTCTTGTGATTTTGGGACCTTGCCTGGCTCCTGTTGTAACTGAACAGTCTTTACATTAACAGGTCGCATGTGGCACCGTCTGGCCAGTGACGGAACTGCAAAGGAAGTGGTCTGGCAACGGTGCAGAGGTCAGTCGAAACGATTCCCCCATTCTGCAAAGTCCAGCTCTTTAATCCAGATCATGCTTTGTGCACTTTGAAGAATTCCTCCATATAGTTTAGAGATACAGCGCAGAAATAGTTTCCTCCCACATTCCAAAGACGTACAGGTTAGTAGGTTAATTGGCTATTGTAAATTGTCCCTAGTGTGTAGGAAAGTGCCCGTGTGCAGGCCCTTCGGCCCACTGAGTCCACGCCGACCAGTAATCACCCCGTATACTAACACTATCCTACACACTAGGGACGATTTACAATTTACAGAAAACAATTAACCCGCAAATCTGCACGTCTTTGGAATGTGGGAGGAAACCGGAGCTTCTGGAGAAAACCCACTCAGGGTGCACGTTCAAACTCCATACAGAGAGCACCTGTAGTCAGGATCACACCCAGGTCTCTGGCGCTGTGAGGCAGCAACTCTACCGCTGCACCACTGTGCCACCATAATATGATAGAAGCTGAAAATATTATCAGATTAATTGGGTTTATAAAGAGTTATAAGTGTAGGCTGGTCAATTTTCCCATCTGCTGCACTGATTATTACTCAGAAAAAATGCAAGTCAGTTGTTATTTTCCACAGCCTCAAAACTATGAAGCTTAATCCATACCTCCTCCCTACACAAGCCTTTATGGCCAAGTTAAGGCTCTAGGTTTTTAACCACTTTGAAACTTGAAGGATATAAGATGGCACAAGAAACGGGGCGACTCTTGTGTATTGTCTCGGTGTAATCTACCATTCTTACACACTTGTACTTAAGTATGATTGTGCTTATGTAGAGTAAGATTTTTACTGAACTGTAAGCAAAAAGAAAGGAATTTCATTGTACCTGGGTACATGCAACATACAGTGTAATTGAGCACAAACCCCCTCCCAACAAGAGAGGGTTACTTGAAGTAACAACAAAGCAAACAGAGATAAAATGTAGTCGGAGAAACTTCGTAACCTATTCTTTCCCTCTCTCTCCATCCGTTTCCCAGTTCACCGACCAATCTTACTGTCTCTGACTACATTTTATCTCTGTTTGCTTCGTTGTTGCCTTCTCCCAACTCACAATGATCTATTCTACATTTTCCTTGATCTCCATTCCCTTTGTCCTGTTTTCACACCTTACATTTCCTTAGCTATAAACTTCCTTATCTATGTACCTCCCATTCCCCTGACATCAGTCTGAAGAAGGGTCACGACACGAAAAGTCACCCATTCCTTCTCTCCAGAGATGTTGCCTGTCCCGTTGAGTTACTCCAGCATTTTGTGTCTATCCTCTGGCAAATCGTTCCATATATCCACCAATCTGAGTGAAAATGTTGCCCCCTCAGGTTCCTATTTAAATCTTTCCCCACCCCACTCACCTTAAAACAATGTCCTCTTGTTCTTGATTGCCCCACCCTGGGTAAAAGACTCTGTGCTTTCATCCTATCTATTCTCCTCATGATTTTCTATACGTCTGGAAGATCACAGCTCAGGCTCCTGTGCTCCAAGGATGGGCCAAATGGCCTAACTGCTCCTATGATGGATGCTTGTATAGAAACATAGAAACATAGAAAACAGGTGCAGGAGTAGGCCATTCGGCCCTTCGAGCCTGCACCGCCATTCAATATGATCATGGCTGATCATCCAACTCAGTATCCCGTACCTGCTTTCTCTCCATACCCCCTGATCCCTTTAGCCACAAGGGCCACATCTAACTCCCTCTTAAATATAGCCAATGAACTGGCCTCAACTACCTTCTGTGGCAGAGAGTTCCAGAGATTCACCACTCTCTGTGTGAAAAATGTTTTTCTCATCTCGGTCCCAAAGGATTTCCCCTCTATCCTAGAGCTGTGACCCCTTGTCCTGGACTTCCCCAACATCGGGAACAATCTTCCTGCATCTAGCCTGTCCAACCCCTTAAGAATTTTGTAAGTTTCTGTAAGATCCCCCCTCAATCTCCTAAATTCTAGCGAGTACAAGCCGAGTCTATCCAGTCTTTCTTCATATGAAAGTCCTGACATCCCAGGAATCAGTCTGGTGAACCTTCTCTGTACTCCCTCTATGGCAATAATGTCCTTCCTCAGATTTGGAGACCAAAACTGTATGCAATACTCCAGGTGTGGTCTCACCAAGACCCTGTACAACTGCAGTAGAACCTCCCTGCTCCTATACTCAAATCCTTTTGCGATGAATGCTAACATACCATTCGCTTTCTTCACTGCCTGCTGCACCTGCATGCCTACTTTCAATGACTGGTGTACCATGACACCCAGGTCTTGTTGCATTTCCCCTTTTCCTAATCGGCCACCATTTATATAATAGTCTGCTTTCCTGTTTTTGCCACCAAAGTGGATAAACTCACATTTATCCATATTATACTGCATCTGCCATGCATTTGCCCACTCACCCAGCCTATCGAAGTCACCTTGCAGCCTACTAGCATCCTCCTCACAGCTAACACTGCCCCCCAGCTTAGTGTCATCCGCAAACTTGGAGATATTGCATTCAATTCCCTCGTCCAAATCATTAATATATATATTGTATGGAATAAAGTGCCAGCCTGCCCAACCTCTCCCAACCTATAATGGATGCAAGGAATTGCAGATGCTGGTTTGCAAAAAATGACTCAAATGGCTGGAATAACTCAGAGGGTCAAGCAGCATCTCTGGAGAGCATGGGTAGGTGACGTTTCTGGTCGGGACCCTTCTTCAATCTCAAGCTTTAGCTTAAATTGATTGTGAAAGTTTAGAACTGATCTAACTTCAAAATTATCCTGGGTTCAATCATGAAGTTCAATTTATATAAATAAAAAAACAAAAGAGGAATAATTACACAGCAATAATCTTGTAGGATGATTTCATTCCTGTAAATGCAGGATTTACCCATCATCTAAACTGCGAAAGACCTCAGCCTTTTAAATTGTTTGTTATTTATATCCTGTGATGTTTATGAGATGCTTTTAATTCTTCCTGTGACCCTTAATCTTTGGGACAGTGGAAGATATGTCAGTGCTAAACATTTATCATGGTTATTTGATCCTGTCCACCATGAAATATTAACAGGCATTTCTCCCTTCCTTCCTGAAGATATTTCCTGCTGCTGCTGCTCAACACGCTAGTTTGGACGGCACCATTGCGCAGCTGGTATAGCTGCTCTCTCACAGCTCCAGAGACTCAGGCTTGATCCTGACCTTGGGTGCTGTGTTTGTGGAGTTTGTATGTTTTAGTTTAGTTTAGTTTATTATTATTGTCATGTGCACCAATGTACTGTGAAAAGCTTGTCGTTACGTGCTATCCATTCAGCGAAAAAACAATGTTTTCCCCGTAACCTCGTGTTTCCACTGGGTGTTTCAGTTTCCTCCCGCATCCCAAAGACATGCGGGTTTGTAGGTCAATTGGCCTCTGTAAATTGTCCCTGGTATATAGGGAATGGATGTAAAAGAGGGATAATATAGAAGTAGTGTAAATGGATGATCGATGGTTGGCATGGACCCAGTCCATTGTAGTGTCCTAGATTCATAGAGTGTATAGCATGCCAACTGGCTCATCACCCTAACTTGTCTATGCTGACCAAGTCTGCATTCTGGGCACCTCCCATTTACCAGGCATTGTTCCGCCCCCACCTCTCTTTTCCAGCTTTAACCCCCTTTATCATAATCAGCCTGTAGAAGGTTTCCGTCCAAGGGTGATCACCTATTTACATTAGTTCTATGTTATCCCACTTTCTCATCCAATCCCCACACATTTGGTGCAATTTACAGAGGCCTATTAACCCACAACCCCGCACGTCTTTGGGATGCGGGAGGAAACCGAAGCACCCTGAGGTAAACTACTCAGTCACAGGGGGAACGTGCAAATTCTGCACAGACAGCACCCGAGGTCAGGATCAAACCTGGGTCTCTGGCGCCGTGAGGCAGCAACTCTACCGCTGCGCCACTATGCTATTCCAATAGGCAACAGAAAAAATAAATGGGGGAATAGGACTGACGGGATTGCTTTAGAAGCATAGACATGCCTGTCTGAATGGCTCTCTTCATTGCCATAAGAAGGTAATGTGGATATATAAATATATATCACAGTCTATGCATCAAACAAACTGTGCATCTGAGAATTCACACAAAATGCTGGAGTAACTTGACGGGCCAGGCAGCATCTCTTGAGTATATGGATGCGTGATGTTTCGGGTCAGAAACTGAGCAATTCACTTGTTTAATTAAAGCATATGTGGAAAACACAGGAATACTAACGTAAAACACAAACTGCTGGGGAACTTAGCAGGTTGGGCAGCATCTGGGGAGGGAGATGGACAGACAACATTTTGAATCAGGACCCCGAGTTCTTCCAGTATTTGGTATTTTGCTCGTGATTCCAACAACTGCTGTTCCTCATGTCTCCAGAAGTACAAAGGTTAGATTCAGATTCAGATTCAGATTCAACTTTAATTGTCATTGTCAGTGTACAGTACAGAGACAACGAAATGCAGTTAGCATCTCCCTGGAAGAGCGACATAGAATATAATTTCAATAAATAAATCTATTTACATGCATACAGTCATAGTGTTTTTCCTGTGGGAGGAGTGTCCGGGGGGGGGGGGTGATTGGCAGTCACCGAGGTACAGTGTTGAGTAGTGTGACAGCCGCAGGGAAGAAGCTGTTCCTGGACCTGCTGGTCCGGCAACGGAGAGGCCTGTAGCGCCTCCCGGATGGTAGGAGGGTAAACAGTCCATGGTTGGGGTGAGAGCAGTCCTTGGCGATGCTGAGCGCCATTCGCAGACAACGCTTGCTTTGGACAGACTCAATGGAGGGGAGCGAGGAACCGGTGATGCGTTGGGCAATTTTCACCACCCTCTGCAGTGCTTTCCAGTCGGAGACAGAGCAGTTGCCATACCATACTGTGATACAGTTGGTAAGGATGCTCTCGATGGTGCAGCGGTAGAAGTTCACCAGAATCTGAGGAGACAGATGGACCTTCTTCAGTCTCCTCAGGAAGAAGAGACGCTGGTGAGCCTTCTTGACCAGAGTTGAGGTATTGTGGGTCCAAGAGAGGTCATCGGAGATGTTGACCCCCAGGAACCTGAAGCTGGAAACACGTTCCACCTCCGTCCCGTTGATGTGGATGGGGGTGTGCGTGCCGCCCCTAGACTTCCTGAAGTCTACAATGAGCTCCTTGGTCTTCTTGGAGTTAAGGGCCAGGTTGTTGTCAGCGCACCATGCTGCTAGGAGCTGGACCTCCTCCCTATAGGCTGACTCATCGTTGTTGCTGATAAGGCCAATCACCGTTGTATCATCTGCATACTTGATGATGGTGTTAGTACCATGTACAGGTGTGCAGTCGTAGGTGAAGAGGGAGTAGAGGAGGGGGCTCAGCACACAGCCCTGTGGAACGCCGGTGTTCAGGGTGAGGGTTGAAGAGGTGTGCTTGTCTAACCTAACAGACTGGGGTCTGTTGGTTAGAAAGTCCAGTTTCCAGTTGCAGAGGGAGGGGTCTATGCCCAGGTTACCGAGTTTGGTGATCAGTTTAGAGAGTATAATGGTGTTGAATGCTGAGCTGTAATCGATGAACAGCATTCTTACGTAAGTGTCTCTGTTGTCGAGGTGGGAGAGTGCGGAGTGAAGTGCCGTTGAGATGGCATCCTCCGTACTCCTGTTCTTGCGGTAGGCAAACTGATAGGGATCCAATGTGGGGGGTAGGCAGCCTTTGAGGTGTGCCAGGACCAGCCTCTCGAAGCACTTGGTGATGATGGGAGTAAGTGCAACTGGGCGGAAGTCGTTGAGGCTTGCCGCAGTGGAGTGTTTTGGCACCGGCACGATGGAGGTGGTTTTAAGGCACGTGGGGACAACTGCTTGGGCAAGTGACAGGTTGAAGATGTCAGTCCAGACGTCTGTCAGCTGCGCAGCACAGACCCTGAGGACGCGCCCGGGGATGCCGTCAGGGCCAGCAGCCTTACGTGCATTAGTCCTACTCAGTGCCACGTACACATCGTAGGGGGTGAGTGTGAAGGGTTGGTGATCAGCAGGGAGCACAGCCTTGATGGCTGTCTCTAGATTGTCCCTGTCGAAGCGGCCATAGAAGTGGTTAAGCTCCTCAAGGAAGGAGGCGTCGCTGGATGTGGGGGTGGTGTTGGTGGGTCTATAGTCCGTGATGGCCTGGATGCCTTGCCACATGCGTCGGGGGTCGGAGTTGTTGTTGAAGTGCTCCTCAATCCTGAGCTTATGGCAGTGCTTGGCCTTCTTGATGCCCCTCTTCAGGTTAGCCCTGGATGAATTGTAGGCTCGAGCATCGCCTGACCTGAAAGCGGTGTCCCGTGCTTTCAGCAGTAGCCTGACCTCGCTGTTCATCCATGGCTTCTGATTCGGGAATATGGTCACCCGTTTGAGGGAGGTGACACTATTGATGGTGGAGTTTATAAAGTCCAGAACAGAGGATGTGTAGGAATCAATGTCCGTGTGGGAGTCAAGGGTGGCCTGGGCTGCAAACGCCTCCCAGTCAGTGTTTCCAAAACACTGCTGAAGTGTGGAGTCTGCCTCCTCTGACCAGACTTTAACTGTCCTCACAGTGGGTTTAACCCGTCTGATGAGTGGGGAGTACTTAGGGAGCAGGAACAATGAGAGGTGATCAGACTGACCAAGGTGGGGGAGGGGGACGGCTTTGTAAGCTTCCCCCTCCCCCAGGTGCAGCAGGCAGTGGAATAGCTACTTCCCCACAGCCATCAGGCTATTAACCCTGGCTCGGACAAAACTCTGATTATTAATAACCACTTACTGTTATTTGCACTTTACCAGTTTATTTATTCATGTGTGTATATATTTATATCATGGTATATGGACACATTTATCTGTTTTGTGGTAAATGCCTACTATTTTCTGTGTGCTTAAGCAAAGCAAGAATTTCATTGTCCTATACAGGGACACATGACAATAAACTCACTTGAACTTGAACTTGAACAGTGAGGCTCCAGGTTATTGAAGTGGATAGTGATGATGATTGATACAATTTTGTACCACACAAACCTTTGTTGCTCCTTTAAAAGATCTTAGAATTTAAGCCCACATCCTATATATTGCCACAAACGGCCAAGTCATTGGATATTTTTAAAGCAGAGATTGACAGATGCTTGATTGGTAAGGACGTCAAGGGTTATGGGGAGAAGGCAGGAGAATGGGGTTGAGAAACAAAGATAGATCAGCCATGATTGAATGGCAGAGTAGATTCGAAGGGTCTACTTCTGCTCCTATGACTTATGAACATAGACAATAGACAATAGACAATAGGTGCAGGAGTAGACCATTCTGCCCTTCGAGCCAGCACCGCCATTCAATGTGATCATGGCTGATCATCCCAAATCAGTACTCCGTTCCTGCCTTCTCCCCATATCCCCTGACTCCGCTATTTTTAAGAGCCCTATCTAGCTCTCTCTTGAAAGCATCCAGAGAACCTGCCTCCACCGCCCTCTGAGGCAGAGAATTCCAGACTCACCACTCTCTGTGAGAAAAAGTGTTTCCTCGTCTCCGTTCTAAATGGCTTACTCCTTATTCTTAAACTGTGGCCCCTGGTTCTGGACTCCCCCAACATCGGGAATATGTTTCCTGCCTCTAGCGTGTCCAAACCATTAACAATCTTATATATTTCAATGAGATTCCCTCTCATTCTTCTAAACTCCGGAGTGTACAAGCCCAGCTGTTCCATTCTCTCAGCATATGACAGTCCCGCCATCCCGGGAATTAATCTTGTAAACCTACGCTGCATTCCCTCAATACCAAGAATGTCCTTCCTCAAATTAGGGGACCAAAACTGCACACAATACTCCAGGTGTGGTCTCACTAAGGCTCTGTACAACTGCAGAACGACCTCTTTGCTCCTATATTCACTTCCTCTTGTTATAAAGGCCAACATGCCATTCGCTTTCCTCACTGCCTGCTGTACCTGCATGTTAACTTTCATAGACTGATGTACAAGGTCCTGTTGTACTTCCCCTTTTCCCAACTTGATGCCATCTAGATAGTAATCTGCCTTCCTGTTTTTGCTACCAAAGTGGAAAACCTCACATTTATCCGCATTAAACTTCATCTGCCATGCATCTGTCCACTCCCCCAACCTGTCCAAGTCACCCTGCATTCTCATAGCATCCTCCTCACAATTCACACTGCCACCCAGCTTTGTGTCATCTGCAAAGTTGCTAATGTTACTTTGAATCCCTTCATCCAAATCATTGATGTATATTGTAAATACAGTGGCTTGCAAAGGTTTTCATACCCCTTGAACATTTCCACATTTTGTCACGTTACAACCACAAACGTAAATGTGTTTTTTTTTTGTTTTTTTTAATTTATTTATTAGAAGTAGACATATTATAAAATGTAGTTACATATTATAGTAAAAAAACTTTTCATATACATCAGTCTTACATTATTAAAATTTTCCATTATCAATTACTTCTGCTTCTAGTGTTTTTATTTTTTTATAGAAAGAGGGAGAAAGAGAGGGTAGAAAGTTACAAAGAAAAAAGAAGAAAAAAAAACACAACAGAAAAACAAGGGAGGTGGAATGGGTTACCTGTAATACGTCAATGGAGATAGGTTCGTAGGTTATAAAGTATAGCTTTTCATCTGTTCCTGAGTTCAAGTTTCAGTTGGGTCCTCGTGCTGTGCCAATCTATCCCTTCAGATAGTTAATGAATGGAGCCCAAATTTTATGGAAAAGATCTTGTTTGTCCATTAAGACAAGTCTAATTCTTTCTAAGTATAGGGTCTCCGACATTTCCGTAATCCACATTTTAATTGTGGGGGTTGTAGGGCCTTTCCAAAATTTTAATATTAATTTTTTCCCGGTTATTATACTGTAGTTGAGGAAGTTTCTTTGGTTTGTTGTGAGTGTTAAGCTTTTTTCTGATATTCCAAGTATTATTAATTTTGTGTCTGGGTCCAGTTTTGTATTAATAACTTCTGAAGTTATTTCAAAAATATCCATCCAGAAATGTTTAAGTTTTATACAGTTTGCAAACGTATGTGTTAAATTAGCCTCTAGATGTAGACATTTATCACAAATAGGAGAGATTTGTGGGAAGATTCTATTTAGTTTTATTTTAGAGTAGTGTAGTCTATGTAAGACCTTGAATTGTATTAAAGTATGTCTGGCATTTAATGAACATTGATGTATTTGTTGTAAACTTTCGTCCCACATATCTTTCGTGATAGGGTGACCTATTTCATTTTCCCATTTGAATCTATATGGTTCGGTCGGTGGTACCACGTTACAACCACAAACGTAAATGTGTTTTATTGGGATTTGATGTGATAGACCAACACAAAGTGGTGCATAATTGTGAAGTGGAAGGAAAATGATATATGTTTTTTTTACAAATAAAAAACTGAAAAATGTGGCGTGCAAAAGTATTCATGGTTTGGAGGGATATGGACCAGGCGCAGGCAAGTGGGACTGATGCAGATGGGACATTGTTGGCCGGTGTGGGCATATTGGGCCGAAGGGCCTGTTTCCACACTGTATTAATCTATGAGGTGACTGTTAGTTCGATTCATGGTGTGAAGATGTGGTGACAATGACTTATTCCCCTCAATGAACGTATCTTTGATGCAAAGTCACCTTGAGGTTGAGAATGCAGCGGACGGCTGTTTGGCGCGCAGGGACGGGGCGCTGGCCGCTGCCCCGCGGTCCTCCCGCCGCCAGGGAGCGCTGCCCCGCGGTCCTCCCGCCGCCAGGGAGCGCTGCCCCGCGGTCCTCCCGCCGCCAGGGAGCGCTGCCCCGCGGTCCTCCCGCCGCCAGGGAGCGCTGCCTCCACTCCCACCGCCGCCGCCGACTGCCCGGCCATTGGCCTCCCGCGCCGCCGCTCAGCGCAGCCGGCCAATCATCGGCGAGCGGACGTGCGTGGGTGGGGCGGGATATCCGGCGCGGGCAGCCAATCGGCACAGAGGAGCTTCGAGGTGACTTAAAGGAGAAGGTGAGTGAGCGGCGGCGCCATTGGGGGAGCGGGGCTGAGAGACGGACAGACGCGCGTCGCTGCACCACCGCCGCCGGTAACATCCCTCGCCCCCGGGCCCCCGTCACCCCGCGGTGCGGTGGGAATCGCCCCGGGCTTCGGAGGGTTGGGCCTGTGGGCCTCACCATAGGCCTCGAGCCTCGCCTGCTTTGGCGCCGGGGCCTGCGGCTCGTGGACGGGCGCGGCGTGGAGGGAGGGTCGGCGATCCCGGTGGTCGGGGCCCAGCGCCTCCCCGGCGCCTCGGGCCGATTTCACCGCGCCCCGAGGCTTCCACTGCGGCCATTGACCTCGGGCGGTCAGCGCCACCTCCTGGGCCCCCGGTCACCCCTTCCCCGTGCGGCCGAGCGGAGGATCCTCCGGCCCCGACCTCGGGCTGACCTCCAGCCGGCGCCGAGGGTCGTTGGGACCGACCCCGGGGCTCGGTGTTGGCCGCAGCCCTGCGTGTCCCCATTCACTCGGCATCCCACCCCCTTAATCGCATTATTCCTTTATCTCCGCGCATTAAAGTGCCGGTTATAGTACAGGCTATTAGGGGCGAGTCAGATAGACATTGTGTGTTTAAGAAGGAACTGCAGATGCTGGAAAATCGAAGGTAGACAAAAGTGCTGGAGAAACACAACGGGTGCAGCAGCATCTTCGCTCCTTAGATGCTGCTGTACCCGCTGAGTTTCTCCAGCACCTTTGTCTACCTTAGACATTGTGTGTAACCTTTCTTCTTTCTTGTAGGTTTAACCATGATGTACGCTTGTGCTAAGTTTGTCTCCTGTCCTGCTGTGGTAAGTGTTTGATGAAAACTCTGTGGCTCTCTGCTCTTTACTATGACATTTTGTTTCATTTTGTATGATGGAATTAATCTCCTTGATTTGCTATACATTCCTCTGGCATAATTGTGGGTCACCTTGTCATTGTCTTTATGCTCGGTGTAAAGATGACTATACTTGAAAGATGAAGTGTACCTTAATTAGCTTCTCTCTGGAACAAGAAATGTTATCTGCAATCTCCAATATTAGCAATTTCTCCATCTTGTGCCCTACCTTGCTAGTGTCTTGTATCTGACCTTGTGCTGCTCAGAAAATGGCAAACCTTGATGGTCAGATTCCGGTGGATTTCTAATGAAATGTATTGATGCTTGGAAAGGATGTGTGATGTTCAAGTGTAATGGTATATGTTGAACAATGTGGGTTCAGGCTTTTAGTGTCACCTGTACTGAGGCAGTGAAAAGCTTTGTCTTGCAGGCTATCTAAACAGTTCAGACACATCATACATGGACACCATCAATTCAAATTTGAGTACAATAAAATAAGCAAAGGGGTGATACTTTGTAGAAAAGATAATTGGAAGAGTTGAGCGATGGTAGTAGATCCAACTCTGGGAAGAGCATGCAAAGAGCTGTCTTGATCTGGCACCATTTTGCAGAAGAGAGATGGTTTAACTGTGGGTCATGATCTTTAGAGAATGCTATGAGCTGTTGACCATAAGATGGGTGAATTTGCTTTGCTATTAGGTCAGTGCTGGTCCTTTTTTTATCAACCCCATTCTCTTACCTTGGAGAGTTGGAGAGGGTTGTGGGTGGTTGGGTAGAGAGGTAGCATACAGGATCAAAGTGGAGGTGGTTAGGTGAGGTGATCAGTTGATGTGGATGGGGTGTCTGAATCATTAGCCATTGGGCAGAATTGTCTTTGGGACAATGGGGAGTTAGCGGATAGGCACAAAGTGGGCGTGGCGCGTGGCTATTGGGTTTGAAGTAGGACGAGGGTTTTTTATTTTGTTACTGAAGCACCTTTTTTTGTTTGCAGGTTCGCAGCACTTCAAGGACATTCCTCAGGCCTATGTCGGCCTCTGTCCTAAGCAGACCAGAGCCCCGAAATGAACAGGTGCAAATTTCTTTGAAACCTTGTGGAGTTTAGGAAATGGGGTTGTTGAATGACACGATTGTCAGACCGCTCTTGGCCACTTGTCATGGCGGCAGTGACACTCGCCAAGTGCAATGCAAGTCAAAAGCACGACGGACATTTCCCTTCCCCAAAATGGGTTGTTGCTATAAATAAAATGATTAAAAGATTGGGTACAGGAAAAGCAATTTGCCACTTTACACATCTCCTTTGTGCCTGTAGTAGATTGACCTGCTCAATTAAGTGCTGCTGTTAAAACGGCAGTAGTAATGCCTATTTGTATAGAACGTGGCATAAAACAGCCAATGGTATTTCTCAGGGATAGATTGGCGATTTTTCTGCTTTTACCCTCCCCATTGGAGCCCAGGGCCAGTACCATTGGTTGCCTTTGCTAAATTAAATACAAACGACCTTCGTTGCTGGGTTCCAATCTATCCAGTGGTGCCTGCAGCAGAATTCTTCACCAGGCCATTAAGGTGGGCGGTTGACTGGGTCAACAGAGGTGCTGCTTCTGTATAGTGAAGCGCAAATTCCGTGGAGTGTGGGTGGGACCAAGAATTGGTAGATGTTTGGGTGAGAATATGGGAGGGAGATGCTCAGTTTGAATAGTAAAGCACACACATCAATGGAGAAGGTGTCCATTCCGCCCCCCCAATTCATTTAGCTCTATCTCAATGCATTAGGATAAAGTTTCATGCTTTGCCCTTGATCAGCCTCGATGCAGCAGAAGCTTCTGTTCACCTGTACAACATTCCTGATTGAGCTTCATATGCTTATCCTGCCTTGACTGCGTGCCCCCGGCTCGCAGATTCAGGTTGTACTCAGATTTAACATTGAACGGCCTGCCAAGCTGTTTGTGGCAGGTGCTTCTGGATCTCCTTTTCATTGTAGCTTCTGCCTGCTGTATGCGTGTCCTGCTGTCATAGAGTAACACAGCAAAGAAACGTGTCTTTCGACTCAACCTTTCTGTGGCGATGTAAGCTGATACCATTTATCTGTCTGTACATATCCCCCTAAACAGTTCCTATTATTCTGTCAAAGTCCTATTATTTTTACTCAAATTGCCCCATATAAAAGCCAGAGTGCTGAACCTCACTCTGCCATTGCGGTTTGTTACTCTGCTTTCCTTCTGAGGCAATTCTTTGCCTTAAATGTAGTTTTGGTTGGAGCGTATGTTATATTATGCTTGTGTGCCTGAGATCTCACCTCCCCATTATCTCCCATTTTGACCAGGGAAGCCCCTTGGCCACACGGCTGTGATTTGTATCAAATAGTAGAATTTGGCAAATTGCAAGGAATGGTTTGTGTTTTGAGGCGGTGCATTTTAACCCTGTCTGCCTCCTCTATAGGCACAGCTCCTCCCTGGACCAAGGAGCGCACTAATGCAGATGGTAAGGCGGGACCTCCAGACCAGTGTCACCTCCCGGGACATCGACACTGCTGCTAAGTTTATCGGTGCTGGAGCTGCCACCGTGGGGGTGGCTGGCTCCGGCGCTGGTATTGGAACTGTATTTGGCAGCTTGATCATCGGCTATGCCAGGTGAGCCTCCTTGAGCCAAGTTGTGGAGCGTTAGTTTAGCTAGCACGTGTTGAACCAAGGGACTGTGGACTCGTGGAACTTCAGATGCTGATTTACACAAAACAAAAGACAGTGCTGGAGTAACTCCGCGGATCAAGCAGCGTCTCTGGAGAACAAAGATAGGTGATATTTTGGGTCGGGTGTCTTTTAACTCAGCCGGAAACACTACCAATCATGTTCTCTAAAACTTTGAATCTGTCCCACGTTGCTTCGATCTAAAGGAGGATTAATACTCTAGGAGAAGGAACCGGTTTGAATTTCACCATTATCCAGGTCTGTTTATGTGTGCTGCGGCCTATGGTCAAATCATCCATTAGAACTCTTTTTTTTTGTGATTCCACCGGTTGTGCAGAGCAGAATGCTGGGTTGCTTTCTTGCACTGCTGCTGTCCCCAGGTTTGAACTAGCTTTATATCCGTGCTTAGGTACAATGTGAAAAGATCAGGATTACTTTACTACTGTCTTCCAGGTGAAATATCTTCATGCAACAGTTTCTCTGGCATTGAAGTCTCGTAATTACCCCAAGGGTTGTAATCAAGTCAAGTTTATTTGTCACATACACATACGAGATGTGCAGTGAAATGAAAGTGGCAATTGAAAGGTTCCCAGTTTCTGCTCCTGTGCCCAGCTGCCTACAAAAGAGTGGCTAAGTTAGTTGCTTCCCAATCACTTGCCTAGAAATAAATGATTCCATGTTTTACCTTGATCCACGAGATGGTGAAACAGCTCCTTCGACTGCTGCAGTCCATGTGGCGAAGGTGCTCTAGGAGTTGCTTAGTTGTGGACCCTGTGATAATGAGACAGTAGTAGCTGCTTCCCCCCCATGTCAGAGTGGCCCATCTTGGTGCTGGATGCAGGTCACCAGGCAAATGATCGGAATGCAACTAGGCTAGTAACCTGATTACTCGGTGTAACTATTATGGGAGCTCCATCCATAATGGCGCAGTTGCAAGATATAGGGGCGTGTGCGGCGGTGGTGGAAGCAAGTACTTGCCGTGTGAAGAGCGTGGCTGCTCCTGGCAGTGGTGTGCTTGTCTGTCTTGCCCATCGACCTTCCCACCTCATGTGTGGGTCTCCAGTGGAAGGACTTCAGCTAATGACCAGATCTCCCAGCTGGTCACTTGGTAACTGGAACCAAGTTCCATTGTAGTTTAGGTCAACATGATAAGAAGGTTACAGGACAATGGGTAGTAAGCAGGGTTGCTGTGTGTGGGAGAAGGTGCCATACATGGGGTGATAAGATTAATGGGAGCTCTACCGTGGGTGGCAGGGATTTGCTGAGCAGGTAGCCAAGGGAACGAACAAAATCAGCAATTTGGGCGGTGTCTCCAAAATGTAATAGTGGAGACGAGGAGCTACAGATGTTGGAATCTTGAATAAGCGGTTCAGGCTACATTAGGAGAGCAAATGGACAGACTATGTTTTGGGTCGGAACCCTTCTTCAGACTTGGATAACCAGTTAAAGTTTTATGCCAATGACACTTCATCAGTGAATATGGATTTACTTTACTTAATCATTGTTTTGTCTCTTCAACAGGAACCCTTCTCTGAAACAGCAGCTTTTCTCCTACGCCATCCTGGGATTTGCCCTGTCTGAAGCCATGGGGCTCTTCTGTCTGATGGTTGCCTTCCTCATCCTGTTTGCCATGTAAATTCCTGCAGAGATCTGGAAGACATGTTGGGGAAGAGTAAATTATTGCAAAGACAGGTGGCCTCTGTCGTCCCCGAGTATTCAAACCGATTATTTTGTCCAGTCCAATTGTGTAAGAACTCTTTGATTTAGTCCAACAGGATCGATGTCTGAATAAAATGGTTAAACCAACTCCTAAAATGTGTGTCAGTAATGAATCATTGTCCTGTCCAGAAACAGTGCATGACTGAGGAGTGGGGTAATCATATGGAGCCAGAAATTTGATAACGCTCGGTGATGGGGCTGCTCGCTAACTGACTTTATTCTTCACATTTTGAGGATTCCATGAACGTGTCTAACAGATGTACTTCAAACATGGCAGTACCTTTACTGGCCCCACTGGTTTGCTTATAATAGACAGTAGGTGCTGAAGTAGGCCATTCGGCCCTTCGATCATCCACATTCAGAACCCTGTTCCTGCCTTCTCCCTATATCCCATGACTCCGCTATCTTTAAGAGCTCTATTTAACTCTCTTGAAAGCATCCAGAGAATTGGCCTCCACTGCCTTCTGAGGCAGAGAATTCCACAGAGTCACAACTCTCCGGGTGAAAGCGTTTTTCCTCATCTCCATTCTAAATGGCCTACCCCTTATTCTTAGAGCATTCCCACATATGTAGCTGCACCAAAGATCGACACACAATACTGGAGTAACTCGGCAATAAGTTAACATCAAGGTCAGGTAATCTATGTAAATGGGACGATGTCAAAGTCCTTGCATAAGGAAACATCTCCAAGAAATATGAACAAAAAGTATAGTTAGTAAACGAGCATATGACAATAATATGGGAGGTTATTGATGAGTGGTTTGCACAAACATTCCTAGGAGTTAAACTGGGTGGAGATCTTAAAGGTGATTGGAAATCCAATTCACACGAGTTCAACTTTCTGGACAATGGTGTCTAATAAAGCTTAGTGAGTACACTGGACAGCTCGATTATAATCATGTTTAAGAAGGAACTGCAGATGCTGGAAAATCGAAGGTAGACAAAAGTGCTGGAGAAACTCAGCGGGTGCAGCAGCATCTATGGAGCGAAGGAAATAGGCAGGGTTTCGGCCCGAAACGTTGCCTATTTCCTTCGCTCCATAGATGCTGCTGTACCCGCTGAGTTTCACCAGCACTTTTGTCTACCTTCGATTATAATCATGTATAGTCTTTCTGCTGACTGGTTAGCATGCAACAAAAGCTGTTCATTATACCACAGTACACATGACAATTAACTGAACTGAAACAAGACTGGGTGGGATGTAATGAGACGGCTAAAGAAAAATCGGATGAGGATGGATCAGTTCAGGGTGAGGTGGATTTATAAAGGATAGAAGGAAATTGAGTGGAGTTGCAATACCTATTGGGCATCAGAGCAGCAGCAATTAAAACAAAAAGGGGGCAAGACAGAAATAGAATCCATGCAGATAAAGATTAAGGATTAGTCCTACAAGGGCAGGACCTACACAATGGATGGTCGGCGTCTGGGGAGTGTTGTGGAGCAGAGGGATCTCGGAGTGCAGGTGCATGGTTCCTCGAAGGTTGAGTCGCAGATCGATTAAGTGGTCAAAAATGCTTTTGGCACATTGTCCTTCATCAGTCAGAGTATTGAGTAACGTCACCGATTCCTTCTCTCCAGAGATGCTGCCTGTCCCGCTGAGTTACTCCAGCTTTTTGTGTCTATCCTTACCGTGTTCTCTTGTGTAGTCGAGGTATATGGCGTAGATATATTTTACGATTAGATTGAACAAATGAGTTATAGAGTTGGAGGCGCTATAGAGATAGTTATAGAGATAGGACCAACTATATTTACGCCAAGGTACACAAAAATGCTGGAGAAACTCAGCGGGTGCAGCAGCATCTATGAAGCGAAGGAAATAGGTGACGTTTCGGGCCGAAACCCTTCTTCAGACTTTACGCCAATGTGCCTGGCAGTAAGAGCTTGTTGGGTCAAACGACATTTAGTGTTGCACATCGTATGTAACGTGGATAATTCCCCAATTCCTGCTCTTCCCATAAGGACGTGACTCAACAGCGCAGTGTGTGATATATAGAGAGGCACCCATTTACATTCAGCAGTGATTTAAAAAAAAAAAATGCATGTACTAGAAATTTGCAATAAAAACAAAAAATCTGGAAATGTTCGTAAATATGTACACAGATTAGCTTAGTCGGTCAGGCTGCGTCTGCTTGGGCTTTTCCAGCATTTTATCTTTTGCACTATTCTGGGAATCTCATTGTGCCGGCATTGCAGTGTTTCCTTGGTGAAATCCGCCATTTGCTGCAGAGCCTGGGTGTGCGGCACCAGCCCCCGGCAGACGCAAGACGCGGGGCGAGGCTGCTGCATGGTTCACGATACTAGCGGGCGTGCGGGCGGCAGTACTGGGAGCGGGCGGTGGTGGCGGTGTTTGCGGCGGGCGGCAGTACTGGGAGCGGGCGGCGGGTGGCGGTGTTTGCGGCGGGCGGGCGGGCGGCAGTACTGGGAGCGGGCGGTGGGTGGCGGTGTTTGCGGCGGGCGGGCGGGCGGCAGTACTGGGAGCGGGCGGCCGGTGGCGGTGCTTGCGGCGGGCGGGCGGGCTGCAGTACTGGGAGCGGGCGGTGGCGGCGCTGCTGACGCCGGGGCCGGCCGGCTGTCGGCGCGTGCGCAGTGCGGGCGGAGCGGGCAAGATGGCGGAGGCCCCGGTGGAGGAGAGCGTGAGCCCGATGCTGTTACCAGGCAGCACCGGCACGGTGGCGAGCGGCCTCCTCAGTCAGCTCCACGCCACCTCGTGGGACCCCACCCTCAGCACCGACTGGGACAGCGAGAAGCCCTCGCAGCCCTGCCTGCTGCGGATCAAGAGGTGGGTTCGTTAGTCCGGCCCAGAGGGGACAAAAAGGCGGGGTGAGGGGTCACAGGGTGAGAGGACGGGGTGAGGGGTCACAGGGTGAGGAGTGAGGGTCACAGGACGAGGTGAGGGGTCACAGGGAGAGGAGTGAGGGGGTCACAGGGCGAGGGGACGAGGCGAGGGGTCACAGGGAGAGAGGTGACGAGGTGAGGGGTCACAGGGAGAGGAGTGAGGGGGTCACGGGGCGAGGGGACGAGGTGAGGGTCACAAGGAGAGGGGTGAGGGGTCACAGGGCGCGGGGACGAGGTGAGGGGTCACAGGGTGAGGAGTGAGGGGGTCACAGGGAGAGGGGACGAGGTGAGGGGTCACAGGGAGAGAGGTGACGAGGTGAGGGGTCACAGGGAGAGGGGACGGGGTGAGGGGTCATAGGGAGAGGGGACGGGGTGCGGGGTCACAATGGAGAGAAGAGGGGGGCCACGGGAGAAGGGTGAGGGAAGGACGTTAGTGAAGTAACCCAATATCCAGGGGGTGTAGAGGACGGGGGGCTTCTGGGGGTGGCTGTGAGATGGAGGGAGGGGGGGATGTTTAGGATAGCAGGGTGCAGTAAGGAGCAAAAAGCAAGAATGGTCTAGGAGAACGTTCATGGTGCAGTTTCCTGAGCTCAATCACTTCCTTCATCCACGATCCTTTCAATCCCATCCTCCCTCGTACACAACTATCAGTTTCACTTGTGCAGGAAGGAACTGCAGATGCCTGATTAAACCGAAGATAGACACAAATTGATGGAGTAACTCAGCGGGTCAAGTAGTATCTCTGGAGAGAAGGAATGTGTGACGTCTCAAGTCTCAAGAAGTGTCTCGAGCCGAAACATCACCCATTCCTTCTCTCCAAAGATACTGCCTGTCTCACTGAGTTACTCCAGTGTCTATCAGTTTCACTTTAATGCACATCAGTGCACGTACTAAATGTATATTTACGGTGTCTCTTTTCATTGTACCTTCAACTCGGGTTTTTCCTCCACCAGCTTTTTCTTTTGTTTTCAAAAGCCAACTTTATTTGCATACTGCCTTTACACAAACGTTGGTGTTTATTTCAACTTCCTACTCCTCTCTGTGATGGAGGCCCACTCCCTGCTAAACTCCCTATGGTCATGAGCATTCATATCTGTTGTTAGTTAACAAAGTGCCAGCAGTTATATTTGCAGATGTTCTGATGAAGATATTTGGAGCTTTATGATTTGTCCTGTGTGAATATTTTAAAGCAACAGAGGATTTGGTGGAATTAAAATATTGCAAACTAACCCCTTTGGTAATATTCTGTGCAGGGAGATGGAGAGTTGTGAAACAATGGGCACAATGTGGATGGAAGTTGTGGTAGGAATGGGGAATGTCATCAAGCCGCTGGAGCTATTGCTGTTGTTTAAGAGTGAGATTGTAGCTGATCTGTGCCCTGAAGTCCAGGGATCTACCCATTCTTATGCTGTAGAATTATTAGATAGTCATACAGCATGGAGACAGGCCTTTCGGGCCAACATAGAAAATAGGTGCAGGAGGAGGCCATTCGGTCCATCGAGCCAGCACCGCCATTGTGATCATGGCTGATCGTCCCCTATCAATAACCCGTGCCTGCCTTCTCCCCATATCCCCTTACTCAACTAGCCCCTAGAGTTCTATCTAACTCTCTTAAATCCATCCAGTGACTTGACCTCCACTGCCCTCTGTGGCAGGGAATTCCATACACTCATAACTCTCTGGGTGAAAATGTTTTTTCTCACCTCAGTCTTAAATGATCTCCCCTTTATTCTAAGACTGTGGCCCCTGGTTCTGGACTCGCCCAACATTGGGAGCATTTTTCCTGCATCTAGCTTGTCCAGTCCTTTTATAATTTTATATGTTTCTATAAGATATCCTCTCATCCCTCTAAACTCCAGTGAATACAAGCCTAGTCTTTTCAATCTTTTCTTTGGGCCCCCTTTAGTTACGTTTTTGGTCACGTGGACCAAGGTACAGTGAAAAGTGTGCTATTCAGTCAGCAGAAAGACTATACATGATTACAATCAAGCCGTCCACTGTGGACAGATGCAGGATAAAGTCCAATTACATGTAGTCTCAAGGTCTCCAAAGAGGTGGATGCTAGGTCAGGAGTACTCTCTAGTTGGTGATAGGATGGTTCAGTTGCCTGAACTGGGAAGAAACTCTTCCTGAACCTGGAGCTTTGCATTTTCACACTTCTGTACCTCTTGCCAGATGTGAGAGAGGAGAAAGAAAAGAGGGAGTGTGAGACCTGTCCTTGATTATGCTGGTGGCCTTGCCGAGGCAGCGTGAAGTGTAGACGGAGTTAATGGAAGGGAGGTTGGTTTGCGTGATGGCCTTGGCTGCGTCCACAATGCTCTGCAATTTCTTGCGGTCTTGGATGGAGCTATTTTAAATTTAAATAGTACCTGCCTCAATTACCACCTCTGGCAGCTCTGTGCGGGAGAGGATTCCTCACTTAGAACTATTTGCAGGTGCAAGTGATTTCTGACTTTCACTGCTCAATTCCCCAACCAGCGGCAAGTGTTTCTTTCAACCTTTCTAATAATTCTCCTCAGTACAATGTTAATCAAATTGCAGATTTACCTTTTGAATTAGGGAATGCGCCCTGAGGTTGTTCAGCTTATCCTTGGAATTCAGTTATTTTTTAAGATCTGGGCCTACCTTTTGCCCATCTCTTACGGCTGTTGAGAAGGCAGTGGTGACCTGCTCCCTTGTACCTTCATAGCTTGACTAAATCTATGCTTTTAAGACCAATGGATCATTCCTAAATGGTACCCAGAACTGCCAGCTGTATTTCAATTGTAGTCCTGGCAAGCTCTTGCGTGACTTAATGCTGTGTATTTTAATTTTCCTGATGTAAAGGTCCAGGTTCTGTTTGCCATTTTAATTATTTTCTGACTTTCTCCTTGATATTTTAATGATTTACGTACCTCTCCTTTTGGAAAACAATCTCTGTGCTAGTTTTGAATGGACAGCCTTATATCTACCTGCATTGAAATCCATTTAGCACAGTTTTGTCCATTCAGTTAATTTTTAATTATCAATGAACATATCATGATTGACACTGCTCCAATAAATTATGCAGTAGGTTAAATTCTAAAAAAGCTAAGGCTTTGTTGAAACTAAGTCACAAGGTCTTGGTTCGTGTATCATTGAGAGCTTCCCGTGCACCTTGGCTAAATAACTGAAGGCCCTTGGGTATTTATGGTTCATTCTCTTCTGCAGATGAGCACGAGATCAACATTTTTTTTAAATACAGTTCCTGCTCTCCTTCCGAAGAATTATTAGTGAGCTCTTTTGATTTGATGACAAATTTTCCATCCCACTTGTATGGTGAAGCAGTTTGGTCCAGAGGTGCCGAGAGCATAATTTTAACAAAACCATTCTCCGTCCATTACATCGGAACTTTTTTTGTGCAATTAGACTGTATTTTCTACATTTCTACAGTGACGGCACTTCAAAGGTGCTTAATTGTCTCAAAACATGTTTTTAGTGTATTCTGAATGTACATACAGTTTTTGTATCTGCTCATGTAATCCAAGATGGCGCCCAGGCCAGGCGACTCTTTGTCACAGAAGTCACCAGGGTCACAGAAGTGGATCTGCAATCACACTTTACTAAATAATTAAATAAATTGCTCTCTGTGACTAAATTTCCTTCACGTGGCTTCTAATCCAGACTGGAGTTGGTGATGTTCTAAGCTTTGGCATTTTGTGTTGCAATCTTTTAGCTTTTGGCATGGCTGTTGTTTTCTATTATTGATCTGTTATTGGATAGACTGACCAATTTTGCTGAGGCTCTACATGTCAGTAACACATCATTAAATATTGCCTGTTAGATTCCGTCATCAAATTCTAGCAGAACCAAAAATTGAAGCGTAATATTTCAGAACACAATTTCTTGATTGTCAATAGACTTTGCTAACTCTGCTCACATGTCATCATTCCGGTGTTTCTTCAAGGACAAACTCAGGCTGTTAGTCTTCATGAGCAATTTGACTGGAAGCCATCACAGCTAATCTTAATTCTATTCTTATCTGATGTTCAGCCTTTATTTTTAGCAGCAACAGTCCACAGGCTGTGATAGGGTGGCAGATCTGCTTAATTTGATATGTCGGAAATGCCGAATAGATGATGCATCTGGACTTCTCCCGACATCCATGCCACCACAAGAGTGTGCAGCCCATCGATTCACTCCGCATGATACCGAACACAGACAACGTCCCAAGTGTGGTCATGAACACCAGAGCTGGCTGCCATCTAGGCAAAGCAGTACTGTCACAACACTGACATCTACCTGGCAATACGGAAAATCATCCAGGATTAGTACTGCAGGCACTATCATCACATTTAAGAGACAATTGGACAGGCTCATGGGTAGGATAGGATAGGTTTAGAGGGTATGTTGTTTGGCGTGAGTCTGTTCGGCCTATTTCCACGCTGTATGACTGCATCCCAGCACAAAGAACATGATAAGTCCCAACAGCACTGGAAGCAACTTAACCAAAAGGACCGCAGTGGTTCAAGAGGCAGCTCGCCAACACCTTCTCGAGCAATTGGGGTGGGGAATAAACGATGGCTTTACCAGTGATGCAGGTAAATGAATATCAGAAACAATATTGAGTCCTCTACCTTTTTCACGTGGTTTACCTGGGATTTTGTGGTTACGTGGATGAAAAGCGCAATAGAACGGGAACTGGATTGGATTTAATCTGGGATTCTTTACCTCTGTATGTTGGGTCTAGAATTTGGTTGTAAGGTTGGGAAAGTGTTCCAAAAACACAAACTGTTTCTGGGATGAAGCTGCCATTTCTCTGCCCCTTCTTCTGCAGCAAACATCGATCATCACTCCCAATTGCCAGGGAGTTCACACTGTCAAGTGGACTCTTTGAATCTCTCTGTCTCTCCCGGTGTTTGTAGCATTATTCTTTTTTTTTCTCCGCAGAGAGCAAATCAAAAACTAAACTAAAAGTTCAAATCCTTTCACAATTTTAAAGACTTCAGTTACAGTGATTGAATTAGTTGTAGTATTCGATTGCTTTGCAGTCTAACGTTGAATGTGTTTTAATGCTGTCCTCCTTCTCTGATGCAGGGATATCATGTCCATTTACAAAGAGCCGCCCCCGGGGATGTTTGTGGTGCCAGACCCACAAGATATGACTAAGGTGTGACTGCAACGTGTTACATACATGCACAATTTCGTTTAGCATTCCATATTAAACCAAAAATACATTCTGAAACCTGACCTTTAGAGTTAATTCAGATCCATATAATTACATGTGGAATAGATGACTTGGACATGCATGGGCAAATTTGCAGATGACACCAAGATTGCTGGGGTTGCAGACAGTGAGGAAGGCTGTCAACGTGTACATCAGGATATAGAATACCTACATATAAGGGCAGAGAAATGGGAGCTGGTGTTTAATCCAAGCAAGTGTGGCGTTTTGCACTTTGTGAGGCAAAATGTAAGGAGGGAGTATACAGTAGGTGGCAAGACCATTAACGGCATTGATGTGCAGAGGGATCTTGGGGTCCTGGTCCATAGCTCCCTGAAAGTGGCAACACATAGATAGAGTGGTGGATAGAAGTAGGTGTATAGAATGCTAACCTTCTGAACCCTTAATACTTCAGGGTATTAAGTATAAAAGTCAGGTAGTCTTGTTGCTGCTCTTTAAGACTTTGGTAAAGCCGTATTTGGAGTATCGCATGCAGTTCTGATCAGTCCTTTACAGGAAGGATGTGGAGGCTTGGGGGAAGGTGCAGAACAGGTTTACCAAAATGCTGCCTTGATTAGGGTGTATTAGCTAACAAGGAAAAGTTGCACAAACTTGAATTGTTTTCTATGGAAGTTGAGTCAAGACCTGATAGAAATGTATAACATTTTGAAAGGCATAGATAGGGTAGAAAGCTAGAACCTTTTTCCCTGGAAGAAAATGTCAAAGAATAGAGGGCATAGCTTATACATAGACAATAGGAATAGGAGTAGGCCATTCGGCCCTTCGAGCCAGCACCGCCATTCAATGTGATCATGGCTGATCATCCACAATCAGTATCCCTGTTCCTGCCTTCTCCCCATACCCCTTGATTCCGCTAGCCCCAAGAGCTCTATCAGTTAGCTCTTTTGAACACAGCTGTAATTTCTACATGGTGAAACCAAAATATACAAAAACGGCCTCTAATAAAATTTGGCAATTTAACCACGTGTGATTTCTATTACAAATCTCAAATTGTGGAGTACAGAGGCAAATAAATAAATGACTTGGTCCCAAACAATTTGGAGGGCACTGTAACACGTGAATTTTTCTCTTGTTGGTTGATGCCCTGTAATTGTTAAGTACATTCTGATCAGATTTTCTGTGTCGTTTCCATGCAGATCCATGCACTAATCACAGGACCTTTCGACACACCGTATGAAGGGGGCTTTTTTCTTTTTCTCTTTCGCTGCCCTCCTGACTATCCCATCCACCCTCCGAGGGTCAAACTCGTGACAACTGGAAATAACAGCGTGCGCTTTAACCCAAATTTTTACAGAAACGGCAAAGTGTGCCTCAGCATACTTGGGTAAGTACTGACAGTCAGGTGGAGATGCGGTGCTTATATTTCTGAGTAAAGTTGAAATGCCTCCCACTAGCCTGAGGCAGGACTGAATGCTGAACTCTGCAATCAGTTGAGAGAATGACCTAATGTTGAGGAAGGGCCTTTGATGGGCAGAGTGGCCTAATTCTGCTCCTATCACTTATGAACGTATGAAGGAACTGCAGATGCTGGTTTGTACTGAGGGTAGACACAAAGTGCTGGAGTAACTCAGCGGGTCAGACAGCATCTCTGGAGAAAAAGAACGAGTGACGTTTCGAGTTGGAACTGGTCTCCAGATGGCTGAAGATGGGTTCCGACTCAAAACATCACTCATCCTTTTTTTCCAGAGATGCTGCCTGACCCGCTGAGCCATTTTACCAGCAGAAATCAGCAATTGACACACCTCATAAAGAGATGCAGAATGCTATGATGTTTGGCACAGTGGATGTGCGAATATGCAGTTACGTTTTGCTTTGCTGTCCTTGCAAAGACAGAATCATAGAGAGTACAACACAAGAACAGTGGCACAGCGGTAGATTTGCTGCCTTACAGCAAAATGCAGCGCCAGAGATCCGGGTTCGATCCCGACTACGGCTGCTGTCTGTATAGAGTTTGTACGTTCTCCCCGTGACCTACGTGGGTTTTCTCCGAGGTCTTCAGTTTCCTCCCACACTCCAAAGACATACAGGTTTGTAGGTTAATTGGATTGATTAATTGGCTTGATAAAATGTAAAAATTGTCCAAGTTGGCGATATGCAGAGTACTGCCCTGCCGACTATAAAATTCAGAGGGCTCAGAACGGGATCACCGAACCACCAGTTCATAGAGTCACACAGTGTGGAAACAGACCCAACTTGCCCACACCGACCAGCATGCCCCATCTACACTAGGCCGTCCTGCCTGCGTTTGGAGTTGTGGAAAGCTGGAACAAAAGCCACAAGTGCTCAGCAGACCAGGCAGTGTCTCTTCCCATCGATGCTCCTCGACCCGCTGAATGATTGCAGCATTTTGTATTTTAAAAAAAAGTTGCAGGCTGATGATTTGCACTAAATAAAAGATTTGCCGATATCGCATGAGATTGGTGCCGAATCACCAATATTCTGATTTTGGAGGTTTCTGCTCTGTCTTAAGGAGACATCTGTCATTTTAGCACCTGGACAGGTCCAGCATGGAGCCCGGCCCAGAGCATCTCTTCAGTACTCATATCCATTCAGTCCCTGATGACTGAGAACCCATATCACAATGAGCCGGGTTTTGAACAGGTAAGCTGGCACCATCTTCAACAACGTTAGAGTCATTTATAATTTGGACTTGACGATTTTATTTATGGGAAGTTAGATAAATAGATGAGTGATGGAAATGGAAGACGACGGTAATGCGGTGAAGTGAAGGAGTGGGAGAGCCCAGCGACACTAGTGCAGTCTAGTTGTGGCAAGTAGCAAACGTCTGAGGCATTTGGCCTCTAGAGTGTAGTGATATGTCAAAGAAGTATTGTTAGGTGATGAATTTTTAATTTAAATTCTGCCAATCTGTTTTCCATCCTAAAGATAGACATGCGGTGCTGGAATAACTCAGCGGGTCAGACAGCATCTCTGGAGAAAGGGATAGGTGATGTTTTGTGTTGGGACCTTTCTTCAGACCTAGTCCAACCTCGGAACTTCTTCCATCCAACTTAGTCTTTAAACCACTGTGCTTCCTCCCCAAGTCTGTGAGACCAGAGATAGCATTAAACGGACGAGAACTTCATAATTCTTGGTTCCAGTCGGCACCTCTCCCGCAGTTGCTGATATTAATAATAATAATGCATTTTATTTATGGCCGCCCTTTCAGAGCACTCAAGGACACCTTACAGTTAAAACAAGCAAATTGCAAATATGTAAATAAAATGAAATAAAAACAACATATCCATGAATTTGATAGAAGGTGGAGTTACGTGGGCTAGGCCAGACTGGATAGGTGAGTTTTGAGGGAGGTTTTAAAGGTGGGAAGAGACTCTATAGTACGGGTGGAAAGTGGGAGAGAGTTCCAGAGGCAGGGGGCAGAACGGCTGTAGGCTCTGAACCCCATCGTGGGCGGGCAGGCAGATGGAGTGGAGAGCAGGGAGGAAGAAGAGAATCGGGGAGTTCGGGATGGAGTGTAAGGCTGGAGGAGTTCAGAGAGGAATGGAGGAGCGAGATTGTGGAGGGCTTTGAAAGTGAGGAGGAGAATCTTAAAACCAATGCGGTATTGGACAGGGAGCCAGTGCAGTTGTTTGAGGGTGGGAGTGATGTGTTCAGTGGATGGTGTTCTGGTGATAATGCGGGCAGCTGAGTTCTGGACCAATTGGAGTTTATGGATGGACTTGGGTAAACCAGAGAGGAGAGAGTACAATAATCAATAATGGAGGTGACGAGGGCGTGGATGAGAGTAGCAGTGCGAGTGATGGATGATGGATGAAGACGGTGGATAGTGCGTAGGTGAAAGTCAGCAGACCGAGTGAGACTATTGATGTGTTTTTCAAAAGAAAGTGCGCTATCAAGGATGACACCCAGACTCTTGGCCTGAGGGGAAGGAGGGACTATGGAATTGTCAATGGTGAATGAGATATTGGGACAGTTAGATAGGGTGGATTTGGAGCCAACAAGGAGAATTTCAGTCTTGCCACTGTTGAGTTTGAGGAAGTTGTGTGCAAACCAGGTTTTAATTTCCACTAAGCAGTCAGACAGGGAAGAGGGAGGAAGCATGGAAGTGGGTTTGGTGGGACAGGTAGAGCTGGGTTTCATCCGCGTAACAGTGAAATTGAATGTTGTATTTCCTGAAAATAAAACCAAGGGGAAGTAAATAAATTATAAAAAGGAGGGGCCCTAGGACTGAGCACTGGGGAACACCACTGGTGACTGGGGAGGGTTGTGATTCTTTAGCAGCGTCCAGGTTTTACTCTGGACTTTGCAAAAGGGAAAATTGCCCGAGGTTCCTGTTTGTACCTGTTATACCAGAGAGCAGATGGAGTAAAGGCAGGCTCGTCACATGGTGCACGCTGCAAATGAGAAGCCATTACCATCAGCAGTCAGAGCTAACAAGCTGTAACCATTTAAATGTGTTATTCCGGGACCGTGGTCGAGTAACGGCTTATCTTTGTAGGGGAAAGAGGGGTAACATGGAAAAAAAATCTCCTTTAATGTTGTAATGAAAATTTACTGCAGATGTTGATTTATGCCTAAGATAGACACAAAGGCTATCAAAATATTGTCATTCCCATCAAAATCCTAGCCGTGTGTCACTTAGAGCCACAGAGCTATATAGATCAGAAACATTGAGCTTCAGCCCATCTCGTCCATACCGACCAGGTTGGCATTTTAGGCTTGTCTGCATTTCGCCCACATCCCTCTAGAACCTCCCTATTCTAGTGAGTTGGAGAAAAATTTGGATGGGAGAATGGGTCGGGTAATATTTGTAAATATATAAATGGACATTATTTAAAAACTGTGATATTTTTAACAATCTTTTTAGGAGAGACATCCAGGAGACAGTAAAAACTACAATGAATGCATCCGGCATGAATCTGTCAGGGTAGCTGTCTGTGATATGTTAGATGGGAAATGTCCTTGCCCAGATGCACTAAGGTAAGGTCACTTCACATGGGTTTAAGTGAAGCAATTTCACTCAAGGGTGAAGCTTGTTAAATTATGCTCTGAAATATTTGATCCTTCAGATCATAAACCATTGGAGCAGAATTAGACTGTTCTGCCCACCGAGTCTACTTCGCCATTCAGTCGTGGCTGATCTATCTTTCCCTCTCAACCCCATTCTCCTACCTTCTCCCCATAACCTTTGACATGTTTGCTAATCAAATATCTGTCGATTCCTGCCTTAAAAATTCCCAATGACTTGGCCTCCACCGCTGTCTGTGGCAATGAACCACCCACTGACTAAAGGAATTCCTCCCCATCTCCTTTCTGAAGATGCTTCCTTTTATTCTGAGGCTGTGCCCTCTGGTCCTGGGCTCTCCCACTAGTGGAAACATCCTCTCCACGTCCACTCTGTCCAGGCCTTTCACGATTCAGTAAGCTTCAATAAAGACGGCACCCCTCATCCTGCTAAACTCCAGCGAGTACAGGCCCAGTGCCGTCAAATGTCATCCAGTTGCCATTCACTGTTAAATGCAATTTGCGTGATAATTATACTGAGAGAGTTTAAAGAAAGCACAGAGCACTTGTGACTGACTGCAGTCAATACCCAAAGGATGTAATATTTGTCGAATGGAAATGAAAATATTTAATCAGTAGGTGGATGTAATGTGGAAAGCATTCCCTGAAAGGGTTTAATTCAGTGGACGAGAATTTGATATTGACACGATTCTGTGGGAAATTTGCAAACAAGGTGAAGAAAGCAAGGGAGCTGAATGGCTCTTTGAAGGAGCCAGCATGGATGCCGTGGGGTGAATGGCCTCTTGCGCTCTATTATTCTAGAGGCACTTAAATTGGCTAGTATAAAAACATACGGTATTGAAGCAGGAGTAGGCTATCTTGCCCCTCATCTCTGCTCCACCATCCAGTAATGGAACATAAAACAGTAGTTTGGTTCAATATTGTCACATGTAGCGAGGTACAGTGAAAAGCTTTTTTGTTGCGTGATATCCAGTACGTCACAGGATATGGCCCTTCAGCCCAAAATGTCCATGGTGGCAAATTAATCTAATCTCCTCTGCCTCTGCCTACATGATCCATATCCGTGTGCATATCTAAAAGTCTCTCTTAAAGCCAATTTCATTCCAACTCCATCTCCAGCCCTGGTACCCATCACACTCTGTCAAATAAAAACTTGCCCCGCACATCTCCTTTAAAATTTGCCCCTTTCATCTTAAACCTATGCCCTCTAGTCTTCAGCCGTAGGTTGTTTTTGTTGCTGTGTAAATTACAAATCAGATACACAACTGTAAAATATTGATTAGTTAAATTACTGTATGATTGTTTTCCATTGACTCAGGAGTGTGATGGAGAAATCTTTCATGGAGTTCTACGATTTCTATGAACTGTCTTGTAAGGATCGACTTCATCTACAGGGACAAACCATGCAGGTAACATCTTTTTGCTCAATCTTGTTACTCATATCTACATGTGATTTGCTCCTGTGCCATTGGTGAAATCAGTTGATTGATTGAACGATGCAGCGTGGAAATAGCCCCTTCAGTCCACCGAGTCAAACACTGACCTTCAATCACCTGTTTGTACTAGTTCTCCTATCTTACTTTTCCATCCACTCACTGAACATTTAGGGCGATTTACAGAGGGCCAATTAACCTACAAACCGGCACGTCTTTGGGATGTGGGAGAAAACCAGAGCAGCCGGAGGAAATCCTATGGTCATAGTGAGAACGTGCGAACTCCACACTGGCAGTACCCGAGATCAGGATCAAACCTGGGTCTCTGGCACCGTGAGGCATCAGCTGTACCAGCTGTACTTCCCAGCCTTGTTGGTGATTAATTCAGCGATAATGGGTGCTCTTATAGAGAGCCTCATTTTCTTGAGCATCATTCATCCAACATCCAGCATCAGTGTACAAAAATAACTTTAACCATTTATTTTCCAAATCATTGTGGATGGCTCGATTGTAATAATGTATTGTCCTTCCCGCTGACTGGCTTACATGCAACAAAAAGCTTTGCACTATATCTCAGTAATAAACTTATAAAGTAAATAAATGAATAAACGTAACAAAAATTTTTTTAAATTCTGTTTTTCTCTGTAAACGTAATGCTGCAATGCTGTAAACTATATTCTGCATTCTGGTATTTTTTCTCTGCGCTAGCTGTAGAACTTGTGTATGACTTGATTGTATTCATGTATAGTATGATCTGAATTCATTGGTTACCACAAAAAACAAAAGCTTTTCACTGTACTCTGGCACACGTTACAACAATAAACCAACCTAATCCAATCCATCTCCTTTGCATTGAAGATAGACACAAAATGCCGGAGTAACTCGTCGAGACAGGCAGCATCTCTGGAGAGAAGGGATGGGTGACATTTCGGGTCAGGACCCTTCTTCAGTCTGAAGACTTGTCTCGATCTGAAACGCCACCCATTCTTCTCTCCAGAGATGCTGCCTGTCCCGCTGAGTCACTGCAGCATTTTGTGTCTATCTTCGGTTCAAACCAGCATCTGCAGTTCCTTCCTCCACGCTGCTTTGCATTGAACACCCACATACGTTGTTTTAATTATATCTGGCATGCTGATTGGTTTTGTTAGATCCCAGACTGGAGCATTTAAAAAAACATATTGCTTCTTCATTCCCCCCCGCACTTGGGCAGGGCGCTTCCTTGTGGATTCTCCTCACAAAGTTGTTCTGTGAAGCGACCTTCCACATGGACTGGATTGATGTTGTTGCCTCTACAGAATCTGTTATTAATTAGTTACTGGGATATCATTCCATTGGGGTTATTGACTAAGAGTAATGCAAAATTCTTTCAAAGTCAACGATGATGCATCAGTACTCCAAGCATTACATCCAGGTTGACTCATCTGTTCCCACTTGACAGTCAAAAGGTGACATTAGCACCACTACAAAGACAAATGTAACATTGGCAGGTTTCAAATTAGATTAATTGTTGTTTTACAAGCAGCCCAACTGTGCCGGCATATCTCCATTCTGAGCCAATCTCCTTAATTTATGCCTCAAATTGTCATTGAGGACGCAAAGCACTTCACATTTAATGCCATATACATGATTTCACACATGCTTGTCGAAAGGAGTTATGCATCTTGCAAAGTCGTCGGTAAATTTGCTGAACTTTCTCTGCAAATTACTTAGGAACATAGAGCAGTAGAGCATAGGAACAGGCCCTTCGGCCCAATGCCCATGCTAAACATGATTGATTCCAGGGTAAATAGAATTGCTGGAGAAACTCAGTGGGTACGGCAGCATCTATGGAGCGAAGGAAATAGGCAACGTTTCGGGCCGAAACCCTTCAAGCGTTTCGGCTCAAAACGTTGCCTATTTCCATCGCTCCATAGATGCTGCCGTAACCGCTGAGTTTCTCCAGCAATTTGTCTACCTTCGATTTTCCAGCATCTGCAGTTCCTTCTTGAACATGATTGATTCCAGGTTGATCTAAACTGCACATGATCCTATTTCCCCACTCCCTGCATATCCATCTACTTATCGAAAAGGCTCTTAAGCTCTCAGCGGGTCAGGCGGCGGCATCTCTGGAGAAGAGGAATGGGTGACGTTTCGGGTCTAAAGAAGGGTCCCAACTAGAATGCCTATTCCTTTTCTCATGAGATGCTGCCCGGTGAAGATGAGTTACTTCAGCATCTTCGGTATAAACTGGCGTCTGCATTCCCTTCCTGCATGTGTGTGTGTGTGCGCATTTTGTGCCTTCCACCACCGTGATGAATGCTGTGGTGGATGGCTGTGTTAAATTTTAATTGTGTACTAGACCAAGTGCAGACCCGTTGGGTCTGTTCCCCCAACGTGCGGTTGTCGGAGGGGGATGCGGCACGCAGCGTCACACACACTAACTATCCCCCCCCCCCCCCCAGCACTCACGCTAATTACCCCCTTGATATTATATTAATATTATTAATTTGCTCCTTTTACCCCATAACCACCCTATCTACTGACGCATAGCCCCCAACTTGCAGTCACATCTAGAGGGGGTAGAGAGTGAGGGCAGAGAGAGAAGGGGCAGAGGCAGAGAGAGAGAGACAGAGACACAGAGAGGGGGGCAAGTGGGATAGGGGGTGGAGAGGAGGATAAGAGGGAGGGTGGGTGAGGGAGGAGAGAGAGAGAGGGTGAGAGTGAGGGGGGTGAGGTGGGGAGCAGGGAGTGGGGATGGTGGAGGGAAGAGGGGAGGGGGTGTGGAGGGGAGGGGGTTTAGGGGAGGGAGGGAGGGTGGGGGAGGGGAGAGGGGGGGGAGAGGTGGGTGGAGGGAAGGGGGTAGGAGTGTGTGGAGGGGAGGGGGTTTAGGGGTGGAATGGTGGGGGAGGGGGGGAGAGAGAGGAGGGGGGAGAGGAAAGGGGGAGGGGAGAACCTAAAAAACATTTTAGAACCAAAAAAGACACATTCTGCAAGCATTGTAGAACCAAAAGAGACACTTTTTGCAAACATTTTAGAACCAATAAACACTTTTTGCAAACATTTTAGAACCAATAGACACATTCTGCAAGCGTTTTAGAACCACTAAGGACACTTACATTTGAGTAGACATGTGTTCAGTGTTATTCACAGCTCAGAGAAACGTGACCCTCTGCCTTCCTCCAGCTTGCAGACACTGATTGAGGCACACCACTTCCTGGATTTATAGTCCCTCCCCCCTCCCCATCATATTAAAATCATTAATATCTCTGTCATTTTTCATCGACGGGAAAAATCCTCGGCACACATACGGCGGAGGGGGGCTCTGAGCAAGGTGGCCAAAAATGACGGCCGTAGGTGGCGGCGTTCTCTCGGAAATCGCAGCACAGATGGCCAAAACCGGTCAAGAACAGACTTTTAGTAATATAGATAGATAGATTGTGTGTTCTTTATCATTGTACCGCTGCTGGCAAATTCATTTCACTTGCACTTTATGTGCAATGTGACAAATAAAACCGTATTGTATATTGTGTGTGTGCGTGCGTGCGTGTGTGTGTGTGTATATATATATATATATATATATATGTGTGTGCGTGTGTGTGCATGTGCGTGCGTGCGCGCGTGTGTTTGTTAATGGTAGTAATCAATTTCAGCGTAAAGCGGTGGCCATTTTCTCCTTGCTCTTGCAGGATCCGTTTGGAGAGAGGCGCGGTCACTTTGATTACCAGACCCTACTGAATCGGCTGCAGATCACCCGGCAACGATTGAAAAAGAAACACGAAGAGGAGGAGATAGAGCCAGACTCTGACAGCAGCTCCTCAGGAAACGAGCAAGACAGCCAGGGCACCTCGAACCCCTAGGGTACAGACTGTGGGACGGGCAGTGTCTGTGGTGGTGAGGATCTAAGGGAAGCTGGGCACAAGCTCAGGTCCAGGGGCGAGACCCTTCGTGTGGTTTTGTAAATAGACCAAAGGTCAGGGATCTTTGTGGGCCGCCTGTTTCACTTGGCTTTCGCTTTATAATGATAGAGAGGAGAGAGAGAGAGAGAGTGAAGGGGAGAATTGGCTTGGGTCAGAATCATATATGATAATTTTTTTTTTTTAGGATTTTAGCTCTCCAATCCATACTCCTCAATGGCAGGGCCCTGCTTTCATTGTAAAGTGTTGCTCCAATGCCCAGATTACCCAACAATGTCACCCTTGTGCTTCATCCCGACCAATACAACCAGCAGACAGACGTTTTGTGTGTTTTACATAAGTGACATTCACATGCAAACCAGTTTGTGGTGGTGACTTCCTCTGGGCTGTTGTTGTTCCAAGTATTTATGGCTTCAGGATTTGCATCTTCAGTCAGTTTTTTGCAGCTTCACCAGGTGGGGAGAGAGAGCCTGGGGCTAACGTGTTCCGCACAACCTACACAATTAATCCACTCCATTTACAGAGAATCTTCCTTCAGTCTTTTTCAAAGGCCCTTTGAACTTGCTAACAGATAAACACAAACAAAGGCAGCAAAATACAGTTTACTGAAAGGCCACTTTTACAGGCATTTATATTAATGACATTCGATTGTCCACTAAAGTAAGTATTTACAGTAATCCCACATTTTTTACTTCATTTCAGTTTTGTTTATTTCCATGAGGCTGCACTGGTGACAAGTAGCTCCTTATGGTCTCTCCCCTAACCAATCAATAACGTAAATCGATACGATTCAAATTGTTTTATCAAACTACCCAAAGGCATGTATTTTTTTAAAGGGAATTTGTGGTACGTGACTAACCACGCATTGTGAAATATTTAGTCTAATGTGCATGGTAGTTTGACAGCTTTATTCCTGACCCTTTTCCACATATCGAGATTTTAAGTATTAAAAACTGTGAATTTATCACAGTCTGGCTTCAAGTCTCGCATGTTGTGTAATAATGTTAACTCTACTGGGTGCCTGCAAATTGTCTTGTGGAGTAACTGGTTGAGCAGTCAGTTACCCGGGTCGAGGAGAAAGATTGTTTGAAGTGTGTGCTGGAAAATCGAACTAGAATCCAAAAAAAGCCCCACGGTTAACAGTTCTAACAACCTGCTGAAGAAGCACTATTGCCTGCTTGTTCCTTTTATTGTCTTTAAAAGGCTGGTGATCTGTTAGGTTTCTGCAGACCATATCTGGAGATGATGTGCGATCATAGCTAATTAATTTCTTATGCATAAATGTACAGTTGGGCTGGCTTAAAACTGGAGATAAATATAAATCTTTATTCAAAGTTTCTCCTACATACTATGCTACTGAAGTCCCGTCTCCACACTCTGGATTCTTTGCGTTCCCATCATAACTTTGTCATTCTCCGATGCAAGTTCAAATCCAATCTAGGAGAATAGACTGTTAAATCCTTCCTCAATCCACAATGTCCCTTCTGGTTCAAAGTAGCTTTCACCTTATTTGAGTTCTGGTGTCTATTTCAGATTTGTTGCTCAGGTGAATTAACTAACTAGGTGCGAGCAAGACAGAACATTTGTAAAACATCAACCCTGACAGGCCAATGGCTGTAAAATTCCTGGGGTTCGAGTATCCTGTCCTCCTGGTTTTGTACTCTGTGATCAACAACAAGTAGGAGAAAAACAAAACACTTTCCATGTGGCCTGCCTGTTGCTTTATTCTTCTATCCCACCCAGAGATTATACGTTTGTGGTGGACATTGATGTATGCAGTGGAGTAGATGCCTATGGACCGTGTTACCTTGTTTGTCCAAGGATCCCATTTCTGGTGGTCCAGAGGACAAGGCCATACACTGTGTTCCTCAACAAGTCCAATGAATTTGCCTTGAATCCTTTGTTACACTAATCTATGGGCTTGACTGGTGATGAGTACTGTAGGGACCTGCACGTGTGTCATTCAAAAGTTGAAGACATAGAGTCCTGTTTTTTTTTCAGTTTGCGGCAGGATCTTGAAGCATGTCACATCACGGTACAATCAGGATTTCCTTTTTCTCTAAATAATGTCTCCATTTTTAAATTTAACTCTTCGGTGAGCTGGCTCTCTGCCACTGGACCTGAGTAGATGGACCACAAGCAAACATATCAACTGCTTGAAATACTCAGCGGGTTAGGCAACGTTTGTGGAAAAAGGGAACTCGGTTAATAGTTCAGTTCTTGCACAGTAATCCTTTCCCCCAAAGACCCCAGAGGTGTCCTGGGCCGTTGATGGTGTGCATTGGGTTGGTTGACACCAGAGTGGCTCCTTTGGTTTGCTGCCAGGTGACAGGAGGAAGGGGAAGGGGAAACATTCACCAAACTGCCTTTGTTCCTGATCGATGTGCAAAGACTCTTCTCCCTGTGCACTTTCCAGCAAGATCGGGTTAAAAGATGTGTGTGTGTGTGTGCCTGGGTCACCCAGCGTGAAATTGCCCCGTTGCATGATGAGGAGGGATCCTTCTGTCGCTTGCCTGTTGTACCAGCGAGAGTGTGCTGCTCTCAGGAGTTGAGTGTGATTGTTCGGTGGGCATGTCGTGTTATGCAATAGTTCTCCATCCTATAAAGCGATCCAAGATAATAACCACGGACATTGATCACAGCTCTTGTAATTATGCACTTTCAATGCAATTAATAGTCGAGGCCAGTGTGAGGGTTTGCTCCTGTGAGCAAACGGTTTGATAGATATCTGATGGAACAATAAAGTCACTTTATATTTGAGACAATTGGTCAGATTTCACCATGATGACTTAACACCTTGTTTCTCAAGAGTGAGTTGGTGCCAGACCACTTCAGTGGCTCGGTTTGCTTTCTGGGATCCTTCATTCACGGTGCTATTGGGCAACATGCATTACTCTGTGCCTGTGCGTGCGCATTTTAAAACCTATGTCATGTACACTTCAGGCTTCAACCCCCCCCACAACACAGTAAAGTATTGTGCCATAAGGGAAGATAGGGATGTGAGAACTGTTTTGCAGTCCATAGACTGGCTCACATTACACAGACATACAATTACTGGGCTGTTCTAACCCTTTCATCATTAAAAGGTAGACAGAAATGCTGGGGAAACTCAGCGGGTGAGGCAGCATCTATGGAGCGAAGGAATGGGTGACGTTCCGGGTCCCCGAAACGTCACCCATTCCTTCGCTCCATAGATGCTGCCTCACCCGCTGAGTTTCTCCAGCATTTTTTGTCTACCTTCGATTGTTCCAGCATCTGCAGTTCCTTCTTAAACCTTTCATCATTGATGTTCATTTGCAATGGAAACCTTTGCTACCCAGAACTGAGATCTCAGATCAGTGTAGATTCTGACACCTAAATCCAAAGCAGGTTTGCCCCTCTGAACTTCAACCACCCGGGTACACATTCAGGCAAAACTTCTCTCAGATGCTGTCATGTGGAATAAAATGGAAGAAATGCTTGAACCAAACGTAATGCAATACGTTTAAGCCCGTTACTAGGTGAACATGTTTAACGACAGTCCACCAGACCTCTGGCCACCAGGATTATTGGACTAGACAAAAATGCTGGAGAAACTCAGCGGGTGCGGCAGCGTCTATGGAGCGAAGGAAATAGGCAACGTTTCGGGCCGAAACCCTTCAAGGGTTTCGGCCCGAAACGTTACCTATTTCCTTCGCTCCATAGATGCTGCCACACCCGCTGAGTTTTTCCAGCATCTGCAGTTCCTTCTTGAACAGGATTATTGGAATGTTGTAAATGGGTGAATGGATAATAGATTGTTGCTCTCTAGTCCACTGGGCTGTAATTAATTTCATGATTGATTTGTCCATTTTAAGCAGTAGTTTGTGAAAGCAGTAGTTTATTATACTCGTGGATCCCAATGTATCGAAAAGTGTGGTTCCAAAATTAGCTGCCAAGATATTCTTTCTAACCCAAAGGCTTGCATGAGTACTGTCTGATGCAAAGCATCAGAAGGATAAACAAACAGTGCATCATTGACTTTCTTCCTTGCAAAGACATCCACTGGATTGCAAATGATGTTGTTAGTGGCAGGAAGGTTGTAGTTCGAAGGGTATATTCACTAGGGTACCGTTGAAGCATACTTGTTAGGGTCCAACGAAGAAGCACACAGAACCTCCCTGAAAGTCTTTGCTGAATTGTCTTTCACAAGGATTGGAAACCAGTGGTTTTTTTGTACAGGCAGGCAAGCCTTGAAGCTGATTCTGGTCAAAAAGAAATTTTCCCACAGAAGACCACTTGAGTTTGGTCTTCTTTACTCCGTCCCTGCACTAATCAAATGCTTTTTTTTTCACTTTAAACCAATTATTTGGATTTCTTTTTTTTCTTTTTCTTTCAAGCCCCAGGTAAATGTCGGGAGACCCAGGGTTGTGCAGGACTGAGTGTTCTGATTTGTGATTGTGATGGAGTTGACACTGGTGCCCTCAGTCGGTCTGCCCAAGCTCGTCATCCTCCGCCAATGCCTCAAGTGTTTGTATGTTGGCCTGAAAAGGCACTGTGCCGTCTCCACTCTTGTCCACAAACATCCTGCAAGTCACTGCAGGCATCTGGATGGGGTGCAGGTATCTCGGCAACGAGTGGGGAGAGAAAATACTGAAGTGAGAACTTCATGTAAAACACCTGCTTGCACCTCCTTTTGTAAATTAAAGATTGGTCTGTTCAGAAGATTGACACAAAATGCTGGACTAACTCGGCAGGTCAAGCAGCATCTCTGGAGAAAAAGGATGGGTGATGTTTCGGGACGGGACCCTTCTTCATACTTCAGAGTCTAAAGAACGGTCCCGACCCGAAACATCACCTCTCGGATTTTCTCCAGAGATGCTGCCTGATCCTCTGAGTTACTCCAGCATTTTGTGTCTATCTTCGGTATAAATCAGCATCGGCAGTTCCTTTCCACACATTGGTTTGTTCAGCCTGGGCTACTCGTGTTAGCGACATCTCACTGCAGTGACTCCTTGTATGGCAAGCTGGGCCGGATGGACCACACATACAGGTGATCTCTCGGTTTATGATGCCAGGCAGTGCTGCACTAGTTTTTGTCTCTGATCGACTTCCTTATGTGGTGAAAATGTATCTGGGGGAATGGCCATTCATCGGCTTTTCACGGCTCCCTGCAGCGGTTTAAGTTCTCCAGCTGGAAAGTACATTCCAGTGCCCGTTAGTGGTGAGCAAGGACATTATCCAACAAGGCAACATGAGGGAGGAGATTAAGACACAAAATGCTGGAATATCTCAGCGGGTCAGGCAGCATGTCTGGAGAAAAGGAATAGGTAACGTTTCAGATCGAGACCCTTTTTCCAACCCGAAAAGTCATCTGTTCCGTTTCTCCAGAGATGATGCTTGACCCGCTGAGGTACTCCAGCATTTTCCATCTATCTTCGGTGTGAACCAGAATCTACAGTTCCTTCCTACACATGAGGGAAGGGGTTACTAGCTAGTCCCTGGGTGATAGGAGATCCAGTAATGCTACTCAGGCTGGGTTATGACACCGATTTAACCACCTGCATCTGTTAAGGACTGTCTAATTGTGGTTAACAACTAATATGCAAACTATGTAAAGCACTGATGTCTATTTGTTTCATATTGTATATAAGCAACTATTGAATTTTTTGGTGCAATAAAAATTTGCTGATAGCAGAAAATTTACACAACGCATGATTCTTGTGCTGCCTCATTCTTTGCAAATAGACCCATGATGGGAGAGTGCACCAGATTTGTCGCGATCATTCGTCGAGATCTTAGTGCAGAAGAAAGCCATTCAGTTAATTACACAGGCTGTTGGGAAAAACAAATCATTTAATCCCGTCTGTAATTGCTTAAGAGCCTTGCAAACCTTTCCAGCTATTCCTTTGCAGACATTTGTGTCCACAATGCAAGTGTTCAGTTGAACTGAGAGCAACTCCAAAAACGTACAGGTTTGTAGGCTAATTGGCTTGGTAAAATAGTAAATTGTCCCTAGTGTGTGTAGGATAGTGTTAATGTGTGGGCATCACTGGTCGGCGGGGACTCGCTGGGCCAAAGGGCCTGTTTCCGCGCTGTGTCTCTAAACTAAACTGAGTTGGAACGATCTGGTAAAAGTCACTCAAACTAATTAACATGCAGTGGGTTGATCATAAATCAGATCAAATCTTGAAAGGTCCTGACCCAAAATGTCCATTCTTCTGCAGATGCTGTCTGACCCATTGAGTTACTCCAGAGTAGACAAAAGTGCTGGAGAAACTCAGTGGGTGCAGCAGCATCTATGGAGCGAAGGAAATAGGCAACGTTTCGGTCGTTGACTGTCTCTTCAATCTTGCTGCAGGTGTGTATGAGAATGTTTTGGGGTACTCTACAGAAACAGGAGAATCTACTTTGACAGAAGCAATATCCAATCGAAAGTGTTCAAGAAGGAACTGCAGATGCTGGAAGATCGAAGGTACACAAAAATGCTGGAGAAACTCAGCGGGTGCAGCAGCATCTATGGAGCGAAGGAAATAGGCGACGTTTCGGGCCGAAACCCTTCTTCAGACTGATAGGGGGTGGGGGGGGGGAGAAGGAAGGAAAAGGGGAGGAGGAGGAGCCCGAGGGCGGGGGGATGGGAGGAGACAGCTCGAGGGTTAAGGAAGGGGAGGAGACAGCAAGGGCTAGCAAAACTGGGAGAATTCAACGTTCATGCCATCGGGACACAAGCAACCCAGGCGGAATATGAGGTGCTGTTCCTCCAATTTCCGGTGTTGCTCACTCTGGCAATCGAAAGTTTCCACCCAAGAGAATGTATAACAGTTACCTTGCCAGAAAGGAAGGACGTGTGGCGTGAGTGCGTCTTGTTGCCGTGTACTCAGTTTTAGGAAGTGTCGACTATTTTGCACACAGTAACTCCCCACCAACTGAATGCTGAAATTTTTTCCGTCATGACGATCGATGGATTAATACGAGACGGCTCTGCTATTCTTCAATAGAGTGATTATTTATGTCCAGATCGCATGTTATATGTGGCCTTGGATATACATCGCACTGTACCAAAACATCACCTTAGACCTGTGTTTATGCACTTGGATTGAGACCTGTACAGTGGGTATTACTCTCTATAACAAGTTAAAGTTCTTTGCATGAAGATCAAGGAGACAAAGTGTTAGGTCTGAATGAGGGTGGGAGAAAAACCAAGGTGTAAGGTGTTAAACTGTACAATCCAGTGAGAATTTACAAAAAGACAAAGTGCCAGAGTAATTCAGCAGGTCTGGCAGCATCTCTGGATAGGTGACGCTGCAGGTCAGGGCCCCTTAAAAATAAAACTGATAAATAATTATAGGTTATCGTGAACTAAAATAAACCTCAGGACAAAACTGGCACACAATCCACATTTGGCTCCGATCAGCTCTTAGAGGCAGTTACGTAAAATGAGCTGCCATGAAGCCTGAAGTTGGTTTTAATGAACTACAAGAAAGTGAGACATGGCGAAGAGGACTATTAACAAATGAAACCATTTGATGGGACATCTTGGTCGGCATGGATTAGTCGGACCAAAGGGCCTGTTTCATTGTGGTAAAAGACTCAATGCAGACTGGAAACTCTCCATTACTTAAAGTAACCGAACGCCGTGAAAAACTCAAACTCTTCTGGATTGTTTTCAACACACCTTTAATAACAGGAACTGAATAACAAATCCCCATTTCTCACCTTCAGGCAATTTCCCTTCCTCAGGTAGCAGTACTACAGTCCCAATCTCTACCATGGATGGGATGTGAACAGGATGCACAATGTTTTTGGTGCGTTAAGTTACAGAAACAAAATCACGTTCTTCTTCTTGACTTTTTTTTATTCAATTTCTCTAAATATATGAGCCAGTTGCTGGAACTGATTCTAAGCTGCAGAGACATCAGTTGGCCTGCAGTTCAGCAATGACCGTTAACATTTATTTTTTAGGAATATATAACAAATTGATCAATTTCCTCCACTCTCCCCTCACCCATTCCTACTTCCTCTGCCTCCTTGTATCCTCTCAAACTTTAACCCCCAGGTAAAGACTGGGAGAAAGATATATAATTGCAACAATACAGTAAAATAATGAAAGTACTGTAGGTATTCACAGCCGGTCAGGCGGCATCTGCGAAGGGAAATTAACAGATGAAGTTTCAGGGTGCAGAGTCCCAACCTGAAACATCACTTGTCCATTCCACCCCCCCCCCCCCCCAGATGCAGCCGGATCCACTGAGTTACTCCACTCTCCGTGTTCTAGCATCTGTAGTTTTTTCTGTCTCAACAATACACAAAGTTGCCACCAACAGCAATATAGAATGAGATCTTTGACACTGATACCAGAAATATTAAGTAAAATTAAATACAGGATATGAATAACAAGTGACGACATTTTTAATCTTCAGACACCAATTCCCCTCACTCAGGCAGCAGTGCTACAGTCCCAATCTGTGCTGTTGTTTCCCCCTCGGTTTGATGAACTTATTTCTCTCATGGCAAGCTTTCATCGGCTTCCTCTGGTGTCACGTCCCGAGAGTACAGGTCAGAGAATAGGGCAGGCAGCCAATACTGAGGCTCGTCGGGAGCCTGCTTATCAATCCACGCCAAGCCTTCCTTCAACAAGTGTTCCTGAAAAAGGTGGGAAGCTTCATTATAGTTTAGAACTAGAGTGCGGACACATGCCCTTCGGCCCACTGTTTTTCACACAACAGCTATCAACTATAAGGTAGTCGGTAGCAACATGTAAACTATATTTCTTGATGGGATGTCAGGACTTTCATATGAAGAAAGACTGGATAGACTCGGCTTGTACTCGCTAGAATTTAGAAGATTGAGGGGGGATCTTATAGAAACATACAAAATTCTTAAGGGGTTGGACAGGCTAGATGCAGGAAGATTGTTGGGGAAGTCCAGAACAAGGGGTCACAGTTTAAGGATAAGGGGGAAATCTTTTAGGACCGAAATGAGGAAAACATTTTTCACACAGAGAGTGGTGAATCTCTGGAATTCTCTGCCACAGAAGGTAGTTGAGGCCAGTTCATTGGCTATATTTAAGAGGGAGTTAGATGTGGCCCTGGGGATCAGGGGGTATGGAGCGAAGGCAGGTACAGGATACTGAGTTGGATGATCAGCCATGATCATATTGAATGGCGGTGCAGGCTTGAAGGGCCGAATGGCCTACTCCTGCACCTATTTTCCATGTTTCTATGTTTCATCACTTTGCACCCATTGGTGCCATTTGTTTGAATGTAGCACCTTGCACTGAAAAGTTATTTCAGGATGTGCGGAAATGAAAGCTGTTCGATGCAAACAGTCTAATTCACAGTTTCCAAAACACAGCAAGGTGTTACCGTGGGAATCCCAGACCAAGTGTAAATACCCACCAACACCTGGTTGGTGCGTTCCGTCTCCCACTTCAAGCTTGATTTGATCTCACTGACTGTCACGTATCCATTCCTCTGTAAAAATAAGATGGGCTGAGTTAATTCTCTTCCCCGAATAAATCAGAATCTAAACACATGAAGTATTTGAAACTAAACAGTTGAACGGAGAGCACAAGTAGAAATTGATGGTTCAGAAGGAACTGTAAACCGAAGATAGACACAAAATGCTGGAGTAACTCAGCGGGACAGGCAGCATCTCTGGATTGAAGGAAGGAGTTGGCGACGTTTTAAGTCTCAAGAAGGGGTCCCATGCCTTCTCTCCAGAGATGCTGCCTGTCCCGCTGAGTTAAGCAGCAGAAGCTGTCAGGAATCGGGACACCTACCTCTGCAATTTGCAGCACCACAGTATGATCCATGTTCAATTCGGCCGGAACAGACTGCACCAGGTACCTGCCTCCCACTGGGATAATAGTGAAGCCATTGCCCAAGGACTTCAACTTCTTTATCGCTCGGATGAGATCGTCCCTGGATGAGCGGGTTGCAAAGGACAGAATTTGAATGCAAAGAACTGAGAAGACAATCAGCAATCATGATGATACTCTCTTTACTCTCCACTACTCACTGACTGACATCTTGGGCAAACTTGCCTCTCCCTTTCAGCACGCGCTGGTGCAGCTCGTCCAGTGTGATCAGGCCTGTCCGAGGATACAAGGAGGAGAGGTGATTCCTGCCCCAGACCCCATACATCTCAAAGTCTTAGAGTAATAGAACGTGGAAGCAGGCCCAACTTGCCCACACTGGCCAACATGTCCCAGCTATACTAGTCCCACCTGCCTGCGTTTGGTCCATATCCCTCCAAACCTGTCCTATCCATAGAAACATAGAAAATAGGTGCAAGAGTAGGCCATTCGGCCCTTCGAGCCTGCACCGCCATTCAAGATGATCATGGCTGATCATCCAACTCAGTATCCTGTACCTGCCTTCTCTCCATACCCCCTGATCCCTTTAGCCACAAGGGCCACATCTAACTCCCTCTTAAATATAGCCAATTAACTGGCCTCAACTACCTTCTGTGGCAGAGAGTTCCAGAGATTCACCACTCCATGTACCTGCCTAACTCTTTCTTAAACATTGGAATAGTCCCTGCCTCAACTACCTCCTCCGGCAGCTTGTTCCACACACCCACCACCCTTTGTGTGAAAAGGTTACCCCTCAGATTCCTCTTAAATCTTTTCTCCTTCACTGTAAACCTATGTACTCTGGTCCTCGATTCATCTACTCTGGGCAAGAAACTCTTCCCGACAGACTAGCAGCAGCACCTCTTATCTGATTCCATCGTCCACAAATCGTCCCCCTCCCTCTCCCAATCCCGACGACCCTTCCCCCCTCCGGCATCTCCACATCCCATTCTGGTAACTCACACATTCCTAATTTACACTGCCCTCTAGAGGTTTCAGCCAGCACATGTTTAGCTCTGGAACTCCTTACTATCACCCTCCCTCACATGCCCTTTGGTCCACAAAGTCCATGCTGACCATCAATCCTGCAGTAATCCCAGTCTTTTTTATTCTCCCCTCCTTCCATCAATTTCCTCCAGTTTTGTAACAAATTAGGGTCAATTTATAACAGCCAAATAAGCTACCGACATGCCCTTTGACCCAATAAGTCCATGAGTCCAAACAAAGGTCTCAAAGGTAGACTAGTGGGGTGCAGCTAGGCTCGGTGCTGGGACCCAGTTATTTACAATATATAGGATTTGAGTATAGGAGCAGGGAGGTTCTACTGCAGTTGTACAGGGTCTTGGTGAGACCACACCTGGAGTATTGTGTACAGTTTTGGTCTCCTAATCTGAGGAAGGACATTCTTGCCATAGAGGGAGTACAGAGAAGGTTCACCAGACTGATTCCTGGGATGTCAGGACTTTCATATGAAGAAAGACTGGATAGACACGGCTTGTATTGTTGTGTTTGTGTTGTTTTTTTTGTCTAGTTTAGTAATTTTTTTGGTTATTAGGTGGTGTTATGTGTGTGGGGGGCTCCCGGCTGGAAGGTGCTCTCGTGGGGGCAGCCCGGTGCGGGGCTGAGACGCTGCCTTGTGGGCGGCCCGGTGCGGGGCGGAGACGGTGCTACGGCGGCTGAGGCGGCGGCGACCTGGATCCGGGGCTCGGCCGCGGGCCAGTGGAGGACAATGTCGGGAGCTCGCAGGTCACAGGCTGGTGCCTGTTTTCCGGAGCACCCGTTGCAACAGCTGCGGGCCGCGGAGCTTGAACCGCGGGACTGATGCCATCGCCCGGTGGGGTATCGCCTCGGCGCAGAGGGAGAAGAGGAGGGAAGAGACAGTAACTCTAAGACTTTTGCCTCCATCACAGTGAGGAGGTGTTTGGTGAACTCACTGTGGTGGATGTTAATTTGTGTTTATTGTGTTTTGTTATTATTACATGTATGGCTGCAGGCAACAGCATTTCGTTCAGACCGAAAGGTCTGAATGACAAATAAAGGATTCAATTCAATTCAATTCAATTCAATTGTACTCGCTAGAATTTAGAAGATTGAGGGGGGATCTTATAGAAACTTACAAAATTCTTAAGGGGTTGGATAGGCTAGATGCAGGAAGATTGTTCCCGATGTTGGGGTAGTCCAGAACAAGGGGTCACAGTTTAAGGATAAAGGGGAAATCTTTTAGGACCGAAATGAGGAAAACATTTTTCACACAGAGAGTGGTGAATCTCTGGAATTCTCTGCCACAGAAGGTAGTTGAGGCCAGTTCATTGGCTATATTTAAGAGGGAGTTAGATGTGGCCCTTGTGGCTAAAGGGATCAGGGGGTATGGAGAGAAGGCAGGTACAGGATACTGAGTTGGATGATCAGCCATGATCATATTGAATGGCAGTGCAGGCTCGAAGGGCCGAATGGCCTACTCCTGCGCCTATTTTCTATGTTTCTATTTCTATATTAACGATTTAGATGAGGGAATTAAATGTGACATCTCCAAGTTTACTGAGTGGCAGTGTGAGCTGCAAGGAGGATGCTATGATGCTGCAGGGTGACTTGGATAGGTTGGGTGGGTGTGCAGATGCATGGCAGATGCAGTATAGTGTGGATAAATGTGAAATTATCTATTTTGGTGGTAGGAACAGGAATGCATATTATTATCTGAATGGTAAGTAGACACAAAATGCTGGAGTAACTCAGCGGGACAGGCAACATCTTGGGGAGAAGAATTGCGTGACGTTTTGGGTCGAGACCCTTCAGACTATCAGATTATCTGAATGGTGACAGATTAGGAAAAGGGGAGGTGCAATGTTGGCCTTCATTGCGAGAGGATTTGAGTTTAGGAGCAAGGCGGTCCTACTGCTGTTGTACAGGATCCTGGTGAGACCACACCTGGAGTATTGTGTGCAGTTTTGGTCTCCAAATTTGAGGAAGGACATTCTTGCTATTGAGGGAGTGCAGCATAGGTTCACCAGGTTAATTCCTGGGATGGTGGGACTGTCATATGAGGAAAGAATGGGTTGACTGGGCTTGTATTCACTGCAATTTAGAAGGATGAGAGAGGATCTTATAGAAACATATAAAATTCTTAAAGGATTGGACAGGCTAGATGCAAGAAAAATGCCCCCCATGTTAGGGGAGTCCAGAACCAGGGATCACAGTTTAAGAATAAGGGGTAGGCCATTTAGGACTGAGATTAGGAAAAAAACTTTTTACCCAGAGTTATGAATCTGTGGAATTCTCTGCCAGAATTCTCTGTCAATTCACTGGATTTTTTCAAGAGTTAGATTTAGCTCTTAGAGCTAACGGAATCAAGGGATATTGGGGAAAAAGCAGGAACGGGATACTGGTTTTAGATGATCAGCCATGATCATATTGAATGGCCTTGAAGGGCCTACTCCTGCATCTATTTTTCTATGTTTCTATGTTTCTTCACTCAGATGGTGGTGGGTATATGCAACGAGCTTCCAGAGGAGGATGTTGGGGCAGGTACAATAACAGCATTTAAAAAACACTTGGACAGTTACATGGATAGGAAGGGTTTAGAGGGTTATGGGCCAAACGCAGGCAAATGGGATTAGCATAGATGGGACATCTTAGTCGACATGGAAGAGTTGGGCCAAAGGGCATGTTTCCATGCTGTACAACTTGATGACTAAATTATAGTGCCTTTTATATTTCCACCCCTGAACACAGCACAGAGACACATGCAGAATAATGTCAGTGTATTACCTCCATTTCTGTGTTTCAGAGCCAGGCAGACTTCAATAATCTGTACTCCCAGCTCATAGTAAAAGTCTCCAACACCCAGCATCTCAGACCAGAATCCTTTGCTGGCTACAGAGGGAGTGAAAAATAAACCTCAAGTCAGTGGTAGTGGAATAGAAACTTTCAAAAATCTGTAATACAATTATTGTTGGCAAATGTTCTGTTTGTTTTATTACCGTGACTTTGCCCCTCCCACCCTCACATTAGTCTGACGAAGGGTTTCGACCCGAAAAGTTGCCTATTTCCTTCGCTCCATGCAAAGAGTTGAACAATCTCCACTATAGGAAATAGGCAACGTTTCGGGCCGAAACCCTTCCGGGTTTCGACCCGAAAAGTTGCCTATTTCCTTTGCTCCATAGATGCTGCCTCACCTGTTGAGTTTCTCCAGCATTTTTGTCTACCTAATACTTTCTGCTCTGACACTGCCCCCATCAAACACTTCAAGCACAGGTACAGTTAGATACAGTGAAGGTACATAGGTACATACAGAGACACATTTTGGGTTAGATACCTCTCTCTAGCTCAGGCAACATCGATGGAGGGAAGAGGTAGACAACGTTTTGGGTTGGGACCCTTTTCCTGCTCCCTGTACACTGTACCATCAAACACTGCCAGGGCAAAGATCACAAGGATTAGGCAGAATAAAGTCTGCCCCATCGAATGCCCTCAGGATAGACATGCTATGGGATAAATGCAGAGGAAAGGTCCATCTGTACTAACCAACACCCCCAACGGATATGGATTGTGGAAAGTTGACTGTAGAGAAATAGACAGGAGTACATGCAAAGTACAAAGTGCTGGTTAGGCAACAGAAAGGAGATGAGGAGAAATTTCTCTAGTCAGAGGGTGATGAATCTGTGGAATTCATGGCTACAAACGGCAGTGGAGGCCAAGTCATTGGGTATTTTTAAGGTTGTGGCGGGGACTGGCAGGAGTCCAGCCAAACACTAGTCGGACACAAGTGTGTGTTCTAGACGTGTTTACTCTTCTGCATACAGCTCCCTACTCCTCAGCTGACACGGGCGTTGCCCGGCCTTAAATAATAACTCAGATAACAACCCCGTGACTCGTGCCTCCCTCACCGAGACGCCGCCCTCTAGAGCCGATGGTTCGTCATGACCTTGGGTCGCTATCAGGTGCTGCTGCAAGGCACAGATTGACAGATTCTTGATTACTACGGGTGTCAGGGATTATGGGCAGCAGGCACGTGAATGGGGTTGAGAGGGAAAGATAGAGCAGTCATGCTTGAATGTCAGAGTAGACTTGATAGGCCGAATGGCCCAATTCTTCTCCTTTAACTTATGAATATCTGTGGAGGGAATGTACTGACTTTTCGGATCAGGACTGAAGAAGGGTCCCAACCCAAAACATCATCTGCCCGTTCCATCCACAGATGCTGCCTGGGCCACTGAGTTCCTCCAGCACTTTGTGTTTTGCTTAAGATTCCTGCATCCGCAGTTCCTTGTGTTTCTGGACTTACATGCCAGGGGGTCCACTCCAATTGTTGCACACATGTCTTGAAACTGAACTCGAAACTCTGAGCTTTTCCGAATCTCCTGCTTGTGTTTGCTGGCAAATTCCTCCAGGTGAGTCTTGAACATTTCCAACTGTTTTGACATCTGCAAAATGTGGGACAAACTTTTGAAAAACTGTCCACTACTTCTTCCGCAGAAAAAGATGCAGGAATTTAAAAGGCAAAACTCAGGCAGGAAAAATGACCAGATGAAGAGATTTCAACTCAAGACATTGGGCACTAACCTGCATTAGTTGATCTTCAGCCATCACTGTTCCTCTCTCCTTATATTTGGCCTAAACAAATCAAGTTTGCAAGTCAGTCTACTGTCAGACTTAAATACCATTTCGCATTTGCAGAGCTTATTACATGACCTCAGGTTGTAATGATGTTTACATATAAAGAATAATGTTTCAAATCAAGTCATTGGGGAAATTCAGAAAAGGTAGTAGCAATCTGCACACAACACAGACCTACATGTGGTAAAGACCAGATAATGTTTTAGTGGTACAAATATTCTTCAGAAAGTTGGAGACAAGTCCACTGCTCCTGAACATTTTGTCACTGAACATTTTCTGTAAACCTTGTGTGGCTCAGCGGTAGGGTAGCTGCCTTACAGCGGCGGAGACCTGGGTTTGATTCTGACTACGGGTGATGTCTGTATGGAGTTTATATGTTCTCCCGTGACCTGCGTGGGTTTTCTCTGGAATCTCTGGATTCCCCCCACCCCCACCCCCACACCAAAGGCCTACAGGTTTGCAGGCCAATTGGCTTGGTATAATTGTAAATTGTGTTACCCAATGGGGTGGAAGATTGCAACCTTCACGTGGTCCGCCCTGTTTCGACGAATGCAATCAACCCAGCGTGCACAATGAAATAAGATCAAATAGAACAAGTTGTCCTACAACTTTAGGCTGTGCACGGCATACGCAAGAAGAAGAAGGGGTGTTACCCAGTGTGTGGGGATCGTTGGTCGGAGTGGACTCGGTGAGCCTGTTTCCACGCTGTATCTATCAACTAAACTGAATTTGCAAACTTATTTCATAACCTCTGGAAGGCTGGAAGAGGAGAAAGCTGGAGGAGGCAGGAGAAAGCCTGGCGAATGATAGGTGGCTACACGTGAGTGTGGTTTTTGATAGGCAATTGGAGAAAGGCAAGAGATGAAAATACAAAAGGTGGGAGATAAGGATAGAAGAGGTGAGAACTGTGAAGCCAGAGGAAGGAATGTAGGTGGAGGGGAAGAATTAATGAATGTATGTATAGCCTCCGAGAATGTCAGAACCATTATTGCACTGTTCTTGTTTTGTATATATTCAAGTCAAGTCAACTTTATTTGTCAATACACATACAAGCTGTGCAGTGAAATGGAAGTGGCAATGCCTGCGGATTGTGCAAAAACGACATAACAGAATAGAACAATCAGTATTTACATGTTAGAAAAAAAACAATTTAAAAAAGACACAACACAACAGTAAATTAGTACAGTAAATTAGTCCCGGGTGAGATAAGAGTTTACAGTCCTGATGGCCTGTGGGAAGAAACTCCATCTCATCCTCACTGTTTTCACGGTATGACAGCGGAGGCGTTTGCCTGACCGTAGCAGCTGGAACAGTCCGTTGCTGGGGTGGTAGGGGTCCCCCATAATGTTGCTGGCTCTGGATCTGCACCTTCTGATGTATAGGTCCTGCAGGGGGGCGAGTGTAGTTCCCATAGTGCGATCGGCCGAACGCACTACTCTCTGCAGAGCCTTCCTGTCCTGGGCAGAGCAGTTCCCAAACCAGATTGTGATGTTGCCGAACAAGATGCTTTCTACAGCCCCAGAGTAGAAGCACTGAAGGATCCTCAGACTCTGAATTGTCAAGTCGGGGGGGAGTTCCCCCCCGCCAAGGGTACCATGTAATCCCGTGCTACCTGCTCCATGGTCGGATAGTGGGCGACTAAACCTTCTCCCTCACCTGGTTTGCCAGGTGAGGAGGGGGCTGTGGACCCCCAGCAGGACCAAAAACAAGACCTGTCAAAGGGCGGATGAGCTCCTAGCGAGCCAACGGCCATCCACACTTCAGTAGAAGTTGCGATCACTGTCGCAAATAGCATTGTAAGACCATCGGAAACCAGCACCACTGCGTCGCTAATGTTTTCAACGATTTAATAATAATAATAATAATAATAATAATATATTCTTTATATTTTTTATTCTGAAGTTTATTTTTATTTTTAAAAGGGGGGGAAGGGTATAAATGGGTGTGCGGCCAGGTGGGGACAGTGAGGTGGGGGGGGGGGGTGAGTGCGGGGTGGAGTAAGAGTGAGAGTGGGGGTGAGGGTGAGAACGGGGGGTGAAAGTGGGGGGGGGGGGTGAGAGTGGGAGTGAGGAAGGGGGGTGAGAGTGGGGGGGGGGTGAGAGTGGAAGTGAGGGAGGGGTGAGAGTGAGGGGGGTGAGGGTGAGAGTGAGGGAGGGGGTGAGAGTGGGGGGTAAGGGTGGGGGTGAGATTGGGGAGTGAGGTTGAGAGTGGGGGGTGAGTAGGATGGGGTTGAGAGTGGGGGGGTGAGGGTGGGAGTGAGGGGTAAGGTTGGGAGTGAGAGTGGGGGGGTAATGGTGGGGGTGAGAGTGAGGGGGGGGTGAGGGTCGGAGTGTGAGTGGAGGGGGTTAGAGTGAGAGTGGGGGGGGGGGGGGGTGCTGTACTGTTCTGTGTTCAACTTTGCCCCATATCCCTCTAAATATTTAGACACATAGAGAACAGGTGCAGGAGTAGGCCATTCGGCCCTTCGAGCCTGCACCGACAATCAATATGATCATGGCTGATCGCTTGCTGAATGTTTAAATCAACGCGTCTGCCTGTTGTAATGGAGTTTAAACCCTGCCTGGAGGTTTATTTATGCTGCTGTGCTGCTGCAAGTAATGTCACTCTCTTGACTCTAGCACGGTTCCACCACCAGTAGCAGTGAGGCCTGTCCCCGGGGCCTACCCCAGACCCCAGACCCCAGACCCCGGACCCCGGCCCCGGCCACCCACCTCCGCCAGCTTCTTGCGGGCGATAGCGCCGGCTCCGACCCCCCGCCGACGCATGGCCGCTCCCCGCCGCCGCTGCTGCCGCTGCCCTCGCCCACGGGAAAGCTCCGGCCCCCGGCCGCCGCCTCGATCCAAGGCCCCGGCTCCGGCTCCAACTCCGGCTCCAACCCCGCCTCCTCCTCCTCCTCCTCCTCTCGCCCGCCGCGGCCGCCAGGTGGAACCGCAGGACAACCAACCCTGCACCACCCGCCTCCTCTGCTACTCCCCCTCCCTCCCCCCCCTTGTCCACTTCCCCACCCACAGTTACCTGCTGACCCCATGTCTTATCTACTCCCCCCTTGTCCACTTCCCCACACACAGCTACCTGCCCCCCCCCCCTTGTCCACTTCCCCACACACAGCTACCTGCTGCCCCCCCCCCCTTGTCCACTTCCCCACACACAGCTACCTGCTGCCCCCCCCCTTGTCCACTTCCCCACACACAGCTACCTGCCCCCCCCCCTTGTCCACTTCCCCACACACAGCTACCTGCTGCCCCCCCTTGTCCACTTCCCCACACACAGCTACCTGCCCCCCCCTGTCCACTTCCCCACACACAGCTACCTGCCCCCACCTTGTCCACTTCCCCACACACAGCTACCTGCCCCCCCCCTTGTCCACTTCCCCACACACAGCTACCTGCTGCCCCCCCCCTTGTCCACTTCCCCACACACAGCTACCTGCTGCCCCCCCTTGTCCACTTCCCCACACACAGCTACCTGCCCCCCTTGTCCACTTCCCCACACACAGCTACCTGCTGCCCCCCCCCCTTGTCCACTTCCCCACACACAGCTACCTGCCCCCCCCCTTGTCCACTTCCCCACACACAGCTACCTGCTGCCCCCCCTTGTCCACTTCCCCACACACAGCTACCTGCCCCCCCCCCTTGTCCACTTCCCCACACACAGCTACCTGCCCCCCCCCCCTTGTCCACTTCCCCACACACAGCTACCTGCTGACTCCCCCGTTGTCCACTTCCCCACCCACAGTTACCTGCTTGCCCCCCCCCTTGTCCACTTCCCCACGCACAGTTACCTACTGACCCCATGTCTTATCTACTCCCCCTTGTCCACTTCCCCATCCACAGTTACCTGCTTGCCCCCCCCCTTGTCCACTTCCCCACCCACAGCTACCTGCTACCCCCCTTGTCCACTTCCCCACCCACAGCTACCTGCTGACCCCATGTCTTATCTATTCCCCCCCCCTTGTCCACTTCCCCACACACAGCTACCTGCTTCCCCCTTGTCCACTTCCCCACCCACACCTACTTGCTGCCCCCCTTGTCCACTTCCCCACCCACAGCTACCTGCTGACCCCATGTCTTATCTACTCCCCCCCGCCAACCCTAACCCGCCACATTGCCTTGTCCTCTTCCTCCCCAACTCCCTCTTTCCACCACATCCCATCTCCCTCCCTGCTTTACATGTCAACCCCCATCTTTTCTTCCCCGGCCCCTTTCCTTCCACACCCCATCGTCCCAGCACTTCTCCTTTCATACACGCCCTTTTCCACACTCCCTTCCCCACCCCCCCTCATCTTCCTCACCTCCTCGTATTCCCCACACTCCCTTCCCACATGCTCTTCCCAACCGTTCTCCTTCCCCACACTCTCATCTTCCCCATCCACCCCCAATCACCTCCTGCCTCCCCCCTCTTCCATCTTTCCTAGAAACAGAAATAATAGGTTCAGGAGTAGGCCATTCAGCCCTTCGCACCAGTACCGCCATTCAGTATGATCATGGCTGATCATCTAAAATCAGTACCCCGATCCTGCTTTTTCCCCATATCCCTTGATTCTTTTAGCACTAAGAGCTACATCTAACTCTCTTGGAAACATCCAGTGAATTGGCCTCCACTGCCTTCTGTGGCAGAGAATTCCACAGATTCACAACTCTGGGTGAAAAAGTTTTTCCTCATCTCAGTCCTAAATGGCCTACCCCTTATTCTTAAACTGTGACCCCTGGTTCTGGACTCCCCCAACATCAGGAACATTTTTCCTGCATTCATGTTTTCAAGAGAGAGTTAGATTTAGCTCTTAGGGCCAAGGGAATCAAGGGATATGAGGAAATAGCCAGAACGGGGTACTGATTTTGGATGATCAGCCAAATTGAATGGCTGGCTCGAAGGGCCGAATGGCCTACTCCTGCACCTATTTTCTATGTTTCTATCTAGCCTGTCCAATCCCTTAAGAATTTTATATGTTTCTATAAGAACCACCCCACAATCCCCTGCCCACCCACAGCTTCCCAACTTCTGATCACCAGTTTCTAAGAACAATTAAAAAAAATTCAAATGCTGACGTTTGAACCATTGGCGAACATTGACTTTGAATTCTTTTCCATTTGCTTCAAGTTAAAGACATTAAATTGTGGTGTTTGAGGGTAGTATTGACATTTTGCCAACAAATGTTTGGTTGATGTTAGGGCCATGGTTGTATCTGGAGAACACAGCAGTAAAAAGAATAGAGACAGAGGATAACTTCGCCTCATTTGAAGAAGACCCCCAACACAAAACGTCATCTATCCACTTCCCTCAGCAGATGCTGCCTGACCCACTGAGTTCCTCCAGCACTGTGCTATATGGAATCTGACATTGGTGATATTAAGATGTCCAAACCTCACAGGAATATTGACCTGTGCAAATAAGGGTCTGATTGATAACAATGATGTGGGATGGAGAAAGAAGGAATTCAATTTTAAAAACTGCAGATGCTGGAAATCTAAAAGATAAAAACAGAAAACGCTTGAAACACTTAGCAGACCAGGGCACATCTGTGGGAGGAGAAGTAGAGTTAACGTTTCAGGTCGAAGATGTTAACTCTGTGTAGATAGAACCTTTTTTCCAGGGTATAAATGTCAACGGGCTAGAGGGCATAGCTTTAAGGTGACAGGGGAAAGGCTTAAAGGTGATGTGTGAGGTCGTTTTTTTACACAGGGAGTGGTGGGTGCCTGGAACGTGATGTCAGGGGTGGTGATATCTTGGCTATATTTAAGAGGGAGTTAGATGTGGCCCTTGTGGCTAAAGGGATCAGGGGGTATGGAGAGAAGGCAGGTACGGAATACTGAGTTGGATGATCAGCCATGATCATATTGAATGGTGGTGCAGGCTCGAAGGGCCGAATGGCCTGCTCCTGCACCTATTTTCTATGTTTCTTGTTTCTATGTGATGGAGACAGATAAGATAGTCGCATTTAAGATACTTTTGCATAGGCACATGGAGAGACACACAATTGACTGCAGATGCTGGAATCTTGAGTAAAACACCAAAATGCTGGAGTAACTCAGCAGGTCAAGCAGCATCTCAGGAGGACAGGAATAGGCGATGTTCCGGATCGAGATCCTCCTTTAGACTGGGACCCTTCATCATATATATTTACACAAGGAAATGGAGGGATATGGATCGCATGTAAACAGAGATAGTTTAACTTGGCATCATGTTTGGCATGGACATTGTGGGCCAAAAGGCCTGTTCCTGTGGTGTACTATTCCAAATTCCTCTTCCCACAAATGCAGCCTGACCTGCTAAATGTGCCCAGTATTTTCAAATTATATGAAAGGATTCAGTATCTGATCCAAGTTCTACCTTCGCTGTTTTGGTATATAGCCTTTAAAAAATGATGTACACTTCAAATTACTGGGTAAGATGTTCAACCTATCAATGAACCCAGATCTATTAAGGCGTTATTGAGCCCCAAATCACATCATATCAAGAGCAGTTGATCTGTCAGGTGGAGCAGAATGGACAGAGCTTGGAGGTATTGTCACTGCAGCTTTAGGTCATATCTCAGAATGCTGTGCATCAGTCAAGAGTGCCAGGGTGAAAAAAACACTCTCATTTTATCACGCTCTGTGCCAAGATTTAATCTCATGGTTGGACTTCATTTAAGGAACCCAGAATTAAAGACAGTGATCGTAAATCATGAACTCCAGACATCTCTTTCAAATGAAACGATAAAATAATTGCAGTGGACGTCAGAATTGGTTTTGAGGATAATAATGGGTCCCACGGTGAGAAACAGTGAATAAATATCTTCACCCTAAGTCCATAATCAAGTTGCAATTTAATTCCGTGGAAGCTGTTTTCAGTTTTATTGTTGTTACTAGGGGGGAAAAATGATTCCCTGATAATGACAGTAAGATACGGTTTTCCAAGATCAATAGGTTTAAGGATATTAATTCTTGTATTTCAACATCGACAATTTACCACATCATCGACATTGTTCAAACATTCATGCATTGCCACACTTATTTTTGTCATCCTTACAATTGCTATTATCTCTATTTCACTGTTTATAATTAGAGGCGAAATGTATCTAATTTGTGATTTTTCCTTTCTGGATTTGTGTTGTTTCAACATAATAATGGGGCCAAGGAAAGAGCGTTCACGTCGCGGCCCTGTTTCAACCAATCTTTCCACCACCACGCACAAGAAGCACAAGAAGCGCAAGACAGACACCATTGTGCAGATGCCGAGAAGTGTGTTCAGCTCTGGCTGAACAACTTCTAATCTTGTGTGTGGACTGGATAAGAAGAAGAACATAATAATGTATTTTATGGTCACGACTATATTTAAATGGTTGCATTTCTGTTGGTGGCATTCATCAATAGTGGGTTCTGCTCCTATCATGTAGGAACAAGGAAATGCCGATACATTTGGGATATGTATCTGCAGGACATATGGCAATAAAAACTCTCTTGACTCTTAACACATGAGTATGTATACGTTTATCTGTTCATTCAAAGGCAGCACTCTGCTCCCAAAAAAGCTCTGTTTGTGGATGAATGAGGTTTGGACGGTTGAACAGAGCTGTACTTAGCCGATCCATCAGCATTGGCTCAGTCGGAACACTGAGTGGGAAGGTATAGGTCCAAATCACACCCAGATAATCTAGCTTGCCATTCAACTGAAGGAGCGTGCAACTGTCAGAGAATACACTTTATGAGTGTCCAGCAGCTGAGCAACAGGCCCTTTAGCCCTTTAGGCTCTTCAAGCACCCATTTATACTAATCCAACGCTAATCCCATTTTGTGCTCCCTACATTCACATCGGCTCTTCCTAGATTCTATCACTCACTTACACACTAGGGGGAGACTTAGAGTCGGTGTCCAATTAACCGAGTAACCCACACGATTGTGAGATGCGGGAGGAAACCGGAGCATCTGGAGGAACAATGCACAGTGAGAACATACACATAGGTAGCATCCAATGTCAGGATTGAAACTGGGCCTCTGGCGCTGTGAGGCAGCAGCTCCACCAGCTTGGTTTATAGATACAGCATGGTAATAGGTCCTTCTGCCCACTGAGTGTACCGGCCAGCGATTACCCATACACTTGTTCTATCCTATACGCCAGGGACAAGTTACAGAACCTAATTAACCGACAAACCTGTTCGTCTTTCGAATGTGGGAGGAAACTGGAGCACCCAGAGAAAGCTCATGCGGTCACAGGAAGAATGTACAAACTCTGTACAGACAGCACCTGTAATCAGAATTGAACCCGGGCCTCTGGCGCTGTAAGGCAGCAACTGTACCATTGTGCCACTGTGCTGCCCATAATGTACTTTTGGACGGATTTGCGTGCTGTATATTAATAGAGTCAAAGAGTCATAAAGTATGGAAATTGGCTCTTTCCTTTTCTCGAGAGATGCTGTCTGACTCCAGTTTTTTGTGTCTATCTTCGGTTTAAACCAGCATCTGCAGTTTCTTCCTGCCTGTATCCCTCTAAATTATTCCTATCCATGCACGTGCCCAAATGACTTTTAAATGTTGTTATAGTACCTGCCTCAACTACAGCCTCTGGCAGCTCTTTCCATGTACCCACTACCCTCTGTAAGAAAACATAGCCCCTCAGGATCCTTTTAAACCTCTCCCCTCTCACCTTAACCTATGTCCACTGGTTCCCGGTTCCCATACCTGAGGGAAAAAAATCTTGTTTTGAAGAATTCTCTGTACAAATATACATAGCATCTGAGATTGTAGAATTGGAATGCAGCTCTCCACATATTAATCCAACGGTATGGAAAAATGAAGTGCATGAAAATTGGATTGAACATATTCATTGCTCCCTCAAAGGGCAAAGCCCAGAGACTACTGGAAATCTGAAACAAAATTAGAAAATGCTGAAAACACACAGCAACAATTGTGGAAAGAGAGAAATAGAGTTAACATATTATTAAGGATGAAAACCCTTTGTCAGGGTCTTTGACATTTAGACATTACTTTAGAGATACGGCGCGAAAACAGGCCCTTTAGCCCACCATGTCCACGCCGACCAGCGATCATGCCTGTACACTAGCCCTATCCTACACACTAGGGACAATTTACATTTTTTTAATTGAACCCAATTAACCTACAAACCTGTACGGCTTTGGGGTGTGGGATAGAAACATAGAAACATAGAAATTAGGTGCAAGAGTAGGCCATTCAGCCCTTCGAGCCTGCACCGCCATTCAATATGATCATTGCTGATCATCTAACTCAGTATCCCGTACCTGCCTTCTCTCCATACCCCCTGATCCCTTTAGCCAAAAGGGCCACATCTAACTCCCTCTTAAATATAGCTAATGAACTGGCCTCAACTACCTTCTGTGGCAGAGAATTCCACAGATTCACCACTTTTCCCCGGATGAAACTGAAGCACCTGGGGAAAACCCACGCGGTCACGGGGAGAACATACAAACTCTGTACAGACAGTACCTGTAGTCAGGATCAAGCCTGGGTCTCTAGCGCTGCAAGGCAGCACCTCTACCGCTGCACCACTGCACCTCCCATCTTCAGTCCGGAACTTTCCACAGATGACCTGCTGAGCGTTTCTGGCATTTTCTGTTGCATTTCAGATTTCCAGCATCTGATTGGACAAATCTTTTAATATGAAACAGAGAACATAAAGAGCTTATATTTGTATTATCCATTGAGATTTTTCTTCTGTGTGTGATTTAAATTATCTTTTATATCTTTTTTCTTTTTTTCATATTTTGACTTTATAATATTAAATTATAATTGATCAATTGGCCATCTCCTCACCCCTGATTTTGCTTAATCTTGAAAGCACAAATAAAATAATGAGTGAAATAAATGTCTAAAGCTAAACATTGATGTTACCTGTCAAAATATTTGTAGAATAAAACTTGAATTTGGCCAGGCCATGTAAGAAGTAAAATCTGATGAAATCAATATTCTTCACTAGGGGGGATATTAACATATCAGATCTTAAAGCACATTTCATTATTTTGATCTTGGAGACGACACCCTCTCCTACCAGCCCGCTCCTCGCGCCCGTCATTCCCAGTGGCTCTCTCCTCCTTCAATTCATTAGTGACCACTTCCAATTGATCCATTCTAACTTTGATCTTCCCACAAGATCATGTATCATGTATCTGTACACTGTGGATGGCTCGATTATAATTATGTATTGTCTTTCCGCTGACAGGTTAACACGCAACAAAAGCTTTTCACTGTACCTCGGTACACATGACAATAAACTAAACTCAAACAAGTGAAAATATCTTCTATAACTCCAAAAACAAAAATACTAAAATGCTGACCATCTGAATAAAAGATCATAATTTTGGTACATTAAAGGTTCTTCTCTCCCCAAGTGCTGTCCAACCTGCTAAATGCTTCCAGCATTTTCTTCTTTTAGTTCTGCAAAACTCTCCTATCAAACCTCCTCACAATTTAAAAAAAATACTCAGAGGAGTAATGCAGGAAGACACGGGGAGGAAAAATATATTAATGATAAATGTACAAGATAGGATGGAGGAAACGTTGGTATTTGAGTGTGACCTTAGACAGTTGTATCAGGGAATTGTAGAACGGTTACAGCAGATTATACTGTATGATCCAATTAGCTTCACTCTCACACCAAAGTCTTTCAGTTCAGATGGCTATCCAACTGCATTTTGAAAACTACAATTGAATGTGCCTCCACTATTTTCCTGTCACCATGTAAAAATAGATATATATCTCCTCAGATTGACACAAAAAGCTGGAGTAACTCAGCGGGACAGGCAGCATCTCTGGAGAGAAGGAATGGGTGACGTTTCGGGTCAAGACCCTTCTTCAGACTCAATATATTTCCTCACATCTTTCTGTTCATTTGCCAATCACATTCATCTTATGCTTCCTAATTCTTAACGTCCCTGCTAATGGAAACACTTTCTCTCTCTGTTCTGTGCCTCGATCAGGTCTCCTCATAGTGTGAAGAAGGGTCCCGACTCAAAGCGTCACCTATCCATTGTCCTCCAGAGATTCTGCCTGACACGCAGAGTTACTCCAGCACTTTGTGTCTTACTCAGGATTCCAGCATCTGCAGTTCCTTGTGTCTCCTCACAATCTTCTGTGTTCCGATGAGAGCAAGCCCGATTTTTCCATTCTATTCACATAACTGACGTTCCCTCATTCCTGAAATCATCATATTATATTTCTTCTAACCTTTTTCAAGCCCATCATATATTTTCCAGACTGTGCTATCCAGGGCTGGCCACATTGTTCCTACTGGCCAAGCCAACAATTAGCGAAGATCCATCATCACTTCCTTGCCCTGTACTCCATGCCTTTATAAATAAAGTCCCAGATCCATTAAAAAAAAAATCACATCACGTCCTTGCATTTCTCCTAAAATTGTGTCTATTCACTATTATTGTTTGTTTCTTTTTATATGTATATTGAACTTATTTTTTGTGTTTACAGAGTACTATGTAAACATTTCTTGTGCTGCTGCAGGTAGGAATTTCATTATTCCTTTTCAGGGTATATGACAATAAAGCTCTTGAAGCTTGACTCTTTAGTTTCTGCGACCCTCTTATTCTTCCTCCGAAAATATAACATTAGATTTCTGCACCCTGTCAATATTTAGGTATTACATTTAGCATGCGCAGTCACGAATTAATTACCTTCCGTAAAGCCTAAATATAGAAGCCAAATGTCATTGCTGTACTTTCACAGATTCTTCACCTGACTTCTGGAACTTCTTTGACATCTTCTTGTGCTCAAAGCTGAAAATTAGTTCTTTCTCTGCCCAGGCTGGAAGTAATCAACAGCCCCAAAACAATTATAGATAATACACTCTGTAATTTAAGTGTATGTTCACCACAACATTCACTTCACAGAGATAATGCACGTGTCAACCTGCTTTATGGACCCCGCATTGTTAATAAACTAGCAATTAAATTGTCCACGTTTCTGCTACAACTGTGATAATTAATAGTCCACTAAAAATAAAAGCCAGCCTGATGATTTCTACAGCAGGCCCTCTAATTGTTATTTCTTTATTCACCGTGTGTCAGACAGCTTGGTTTGGTAACTGTTCCACCCAAGAGCGCAGGAAATTGCAGAGTTGTGGACACAGCCCAGTCTTTCACACAAACTATCCTCCCTCCCCACCTCATTGACTCTGTCTATACTCTGTGCTGCCTTGGGAAAGCAGCCAACATAATCGGGGACCACCCACATCTCTGCCATTCCCTCTTCTCCCCACTCCTGCCAGACAAAAGATGAAAAGTTTGGAAGCCACATGCCACCAGAATCAAGATCAGTCTCTTCCCTGCCATTATCAGGCTCCTGACATGACTTCTCAATAGTTTAAGGATGTATTCCTCATCTTACAATCTACGTTGTTTGGGCGCTTGCATTTAAAAAAAATCTGTGCTTTCTCTGTGGCTGTATTACTATATTCTGCACTCTATTTCCTTTCTCTTTTTATACTACCGGTTGTACTCGAACATGGTTTGACTGTTTAGGTTTATTATTGTCATATGTATTGAAGTACAGTGAAAGGTTTTGTTTTGCACGCCATCTGATCAGATCAGATAATACTATAAATAAATACAATCAAGCCATACAATCGGGAGAGCAAAGGGGAAGACACGGAGTGCAGAATATCGTTCTCAGCATTGTAGCGCACCAGTTCCATACACAAAGTCCAATGGCTGCAATGGGGTGGAGGAGAATTGGACAGTACCCTATCTTATGGAAGAACCATTCAAAATCCTGATAACAGGCTCTTACTGAGTCTTGTAGTGTGAGCTTTCAAGCTTCTGAACCTTTTCCTGACAGGAGCCGGGGGATGAAAGTATGAAGAAGGGTCTTGACCCGAGAAGTCACCTATCCATGTTCTCCTGAGATGCTGACTGACCTGCTGAGTTACTCCAGAACATTGAGTAGAAAGAATGACCTGGGTTGGACAAGTCTTTGATTATGTCCCAGCTTTCCAGAGGCAGCGTTGTGTAGATGGAGTCATTGGTGGGGAGTGTGGTCTATTTGATAGATTGGGCTACATCTACAAATCTCTGCAATTACTTGCGGTCTTGGCTGAACTGTTCCTGAACCAAGCTGTGATGCAATCCGACAGCGTGGTGCACCTGCAGAAGAAGGTGGTTGATATACCTGGATAGCACACAAAAAATGTTTTTCAACTGTACTTAAGTACAAATGAAAACGATAAATCAATATCAAACCATTTTTCATATCTGTAGGAAGGAACAGCAGATGCTGGTTTACACGAAAGACAGACACAAAATGTTGGAGTAACTCAGTGGAATAGGAGGCATCTCTGAGAGAAGGAATGGGATCTCTCCCAAGATGCTGCCTGTCCCACTGAGTTTCTCCAGCATTAAGTGTCTATCTATTTTTAATATATACTGTATACCTAATCCATCACAAGTACTGACCTTCCCACCACCAAAGGGTTCTTTCTCCCATTCAAAGAGCAGCCAATATCATCGGAGACCCAGACCACCCTGGCCATGCTATCATTTCATTACTACCATCAGGAAGATGTAGTCTGAAAACTGTGAGCACAGTTTCAAGAACAGCTTCTTCCCAGGAAACATCAGGCTCATCAACACTACAAGACCCAAACCTCACCAATTTTGATCGTCTCTGGTCTGTGTGTTTGGTTGCTCTACGGACTTTGTTTTTCTTTTACAATAGTATAACAAATGTGAATTTATTGAAGATTTTTGATTATTATATTCATCTGTGTTTATGGGTAGACACAAAATGCTGGAGTAACTCAGCGAGACAGGCAGCATTTCTGGAGAATGGGTGATGTTTCATCCCTGCCATTATCAGACCCTTCTTCAGACTGGTCTGTTAAGCTGCTGCAGGTACGATTTTCATTGCTCTGTGGCTACACACCATATGGCAATTAAACTCTCTTAATTCTTAATTGGCAGCCACTCATTCAGCTCTTTAGACTTTTAAGTCAGGAATTTCTTCTTAAACCCTCCCCTCTTTGTTTCTATGTACTCTAATCAAATAATAATCTTTAATTTTAATCCTTCCTTAGTCTGTCAGTTTCTGTCTCAATACTGTAGCATGTAGCATTTTTCTCCACTACCATAGCTTGTCAAATATTGGATTATTTAACCCCAACTGTAAACCTTAATGCTCAATATTTATTAATTGTTACAAGTAGCAGGTTAAAACAAATTTTATAAATGTCAATTGACTTTGAGTGATTCTATTCATTTAATTTATGTTGGTGTTTTAGACCAGTAAAGGTTATTGATCGAATGAATGGGCATTGATTGGGTTGAGTAAATCTACATGGACCTTTCTCAGCAGCCATTACCGAGAACCACTCCAGTAACTTTAAACATGATTAAATCAAATTAATGTTATTAGAATCAAAATTCAGTCTTTCCTAAATTTGGAAGTGATTCTATTTCTAAAGTGATTCTATTTTGTTTTATGAATTATCATTTAAAAATAATTAAGAATTCATCCAGACAGTTCAGCACAATGTCCAACGTGATAATGGCTTGGTTCCCTGCCTGTTTCTTGGTCTGCATCATGTAAAGACAAAGAGAAGGATATGGAGTGCACACATATTTATTCAATGAACCCTATCATCCTGTTCCTTTCCCTGCATTGATGACGTTGCATCGGGGTTGCTTCCCGCACCTGTGCAGAACCTGTTGATTTCATTAACTTTACTACCAACTTCCACCCTGCCCTCAAATTCACTTGGACTATCTCTGACACCTCGCTCCCCTTTCTTGATCTCACTGTCTCCATCACAAGGGACAGACTATCGACTGCAGACCACCAACTCCCACAGTCATCTGGACCACATCTCCTCCCACACTGTCTCTTGCAAAGACGCTATCCCATAGTCTCAATTTCTACATCTTCGCCGCATCTGCTCCCAAGACGAGGTTTTCCATCCCAGGACATCTGGGATGTCAACTTTCTTTATCCTGCTGTCATAAATAGATCCCATAAAGAGGGGCCTGGCATGGATACTTTGTAACTTTCTATGTACCCTTTACGTGGTGACTATTTGTATACCTTGGGTATGCAAGCAAAGAATTTCACTGTGACTTATCACATGTGACAATAAAATATAACGTATTCATTCATACTGACCTTTCTGTCCTTGGCCTCCTCCATGCCAGAGTGAGGTCACTTGCAAACTGGAGGAACAACACCTCATATTTCACTTAGGAAGCTGATACCTAATGGTATGATCATTGAATTCTCCAATTTTAGGGAACTAACTCACAAACAACTCTCCCCTGCTTCCCCATCACCCCCTTTTCACAACGCCCCACCCAGATTTTCACCCATTTCTCCTTCTCACACCTTTTCCTACTTATGTCACATCTCTTGTCACTTCATCTCTAGCCTTTGTCCAACCATCCGTCAATTAAACCCCCCCCCCCCCCTCATCTGTATCCACCCATCACACACCAGTCTTTGTCCTGCCCCCACTTCTTTTCCAGCTTTCTCACTCCTCCCCACCACAATGTCTGGAGCCAAAACATAATCTATCCATGTTCTCCATAGATGCTGCCTGATCCACTGAGTTATCCTCGTACTTTGTGTCTTTTCTTGTAAACCAACATCTGTAGTTCCTTGTTTCTCAATATTCCAAAGCCCCAAATTAACAGTGTACCAAATGTGAGTTCCAATACCATCAAGGCAATTTGAGAATTTGTATTCCGTTTAAAAATAGCCTGGATTTCAAATACTAGTAACAATGTCCATAATCGTGTTTAAAAATAATACAGATATGAAATATCAGTAACTGACCATGAAACCAATTCATTGAAAAACAGGATCTGTTTTGTTATAACAAGTTACATTTGAAGGACACAATAATTTAAAATATTGCAAGTCCGGAAATTTGAAATAAAAACAAAAAAGTGCTGAATATACTTAATAAACCCAATTTGCCCACACCGGCCAACATGTCCCATCTACAATAGTCCCACCTGTCTTCATTTGTCCTATCCATGTACCTGTCTAGGAGGAAACTGCAGATGCTGGTTTAAACCTAAGATAGGCACAAAAAGCTGGAGTAACTCAGCGGGTCAGACAGCATCTCTGGAGAAAAGGAATGCATATATTTCATTCATTTGTTACTTTTTTTTAACATATCTTTCATTCATTTGTTCTATATATCTCTCCAAATCACTGTCTATATCTCTCGTTTCCCTTTCCCCAGACTCTGTCTGAAGAAGGGTCTCGACCCAAAACATCACCTATTCCTCTTCTCCAGAGATTCCGTCTGACCCGCTGAGTTACTCCAACTTTTTGTGTGGTATCTTCATGTACCAGCTGTCTAACCGTTTCTTAAACTTTGAGGTAGGACCTGCCTCAACTACCTTTGCCCACAGTTCGTTCCATACACCCACCACCACCACCACCAATGTCCTCTGGTTCTCGATTCCCCTACTCTGGGCAAGAGTTTCTCTAGCTTTTCTATCAATTTCATGAGGTAATCCTTTGCCTTGTTGCAGTTATGTACAATACCCTCCCAACTGGATGTTTTGTTTTGAAGTGATCTCATGACTTACTTAGATCCTTTATTTGTCATTCAGACCTTTCAGTCTGAACGAAATGTCGTTGCCTGCAGCCATACATGTAATAATAAACAACAAAACACACAATAAACACAAATTAACATCCACCACAGTGAGTTCACCAGGCACTCCTCACTGTGATGGAGGCAAAAATCTTAGGGTTACTGTCTCTTCCCTCCTCTTCTCCCTCTGACATAGAAATTAGAACCAAATATCAAAGAGCATCTTTGATTAGAACATGCTGGGGTCCCTACGGGTCTGCCTAACTTGACGGTGGGGTAACCCCGCCCACTTCCACACGGGGGGGGCGGGACAGATGGGAGCGTCATTGCCAAGATACCAAACGCCCATTGGACATGGTTCACGTCAATCAGCGTCGTCTGTGACGTCACGGTCGCCAGCAAGGGCGGTTGTCAAGCAGTATAAAGCGGATCGCGGTTGCCAAGGCGCCATTTTGTCAGCTGTCGGGAAGCTGCGCGTCCAAGTTCCCTTTTAATTTCCCCAATTTGTCTTGTAAAAAAAAAAAAAAAAAAACCCAAGTTATTTAATCCGGTTATTTAATTTCGTGGCGGAAGCGTGCGCGTGTGTGGGTTTTTTTTTTTTGTTCTATGTTAAAAATGAGTGACACGGAAGAGTTGACAGACGAGGAGAGGGTGAGTAGTAATAGCGCACTGACAGAGCAAGGAGCCCGAGGGTTGCAGAGCCAGCCAGGGCTGACAACTTCGGGCTTTATGTGTGTGTGTGTGTCCTGAGAATCAACAAATACTTCCATTTACTACACCGCACAGCGCTGGGGCGCGCATGGGTTTATTATTGTTTGGGTTCTGCAACCAAGAAGTGTGTGACAATACTTCTTCCCGCGTATCCCCATTCATTTCTGTTTATTTGACAACCTACATTCGAATGATTTAATACACGCTCGCCCCTTCCCTTCCTTTCTCCGTAATATTTTGTTTCCAGCATCCAGTGAAAGTAAACGGTAGGTTTGTTTATTATAGGCAGCCATCTTTGCATAGTGTCTTAAATTTCATTCAAACAAGCAATCCAGCCTTTTACATTTTGTATCACAATTTTTATAACGGGTCTTTTGCTTTTGTTTTTAGATTATATACATTTTTGCTAAACCTTACGCATTGCAAGTACATGGATTTTTTTTAATTGCTGTGGGATAGTACACTTTAAATCTAGTGTGTATAATTGCTAGAGATGTAACAGGCGCAGGACCAAATACCATCCGTAGCTCGATATCGAGCATACTGTAAATATATGTGTTTACATCGGGGAAGACGACTCGGCATGACTTTTTTTTGCATTATAAGCATTAAAAAAAAAAAAATATATATATATATATATATATATATATATATATATATATATATATATATATATATATATATATATATATATATATATATATATATATATATGGAGATCAGAATAGAGATGCCCCAGGCATTTAAAAGCCAACCTTTCAGGTGACAACTTACAATTGTTATTTGTGTTGGGTATTTGAGGGAAATAATTGTTTAGTAGACGAGGAAAACAATTGTTTAGACCATAAGCCCCTGAGTCAAATTACGCTGTTATTATTTCCTCAATTGGACCCGCAGTTTTGTTCGGCGTAGCATTTAGTATTGGTATTGATTTAGTGCGAATGATGGGATTGAGAAAGTGTGGAGCTAGTTCCCTCGTTCCTGCATGAATTTTGGAAAATCGGGTATGACTCGCAGAAGAATAAGATCAAGCTTTTATCATGTCTTTTCGGATTGAATAATAAAGTCTCATACCTTCAGTGGCTGGGTTGAATTGTGATCCCTGGCTCTATTTGTTTTGATTTTGCATATTCTCCCTGTGACTGCATGGGTTTCTTTTCAATGCTTTGATTTTCCTACACATCTCAAAGACTAGCCAGTTGCTATGTAAATTGGCTATTGTAAATTGGCTCTAACGAAGGTGGATAGCAGAAGACAATAGACAATAGGTGCAGGAGTAGGCCATTCGGCCCTTCAAGCCAGCACCACCATTCAATATGATCATGGCTGATCATCCACAATCAGTACCCAGTCCCTGCCTTCTCCCCATATACCCTGACTCTGCTATCTTCAAAAGCCCTATCTAGCACTCTCTTGAAAGTATTCAGAATTGGGGTTAGTGCTAATTGGCACACGAGAGAAACAGATACTGATTGGAAAAATTGAATTACTGAGAGCTGGCATAGACATGATGGGCTGAATGGCCTCTTTCATCAAATAAGCAAATATGAATAAATTAAGTGTGGACATTTACCTACCTCATGTGGCCCATGGGTTCTATCCATTAAGACCCTTTGTGCTAAGAACAAACTCCTGGATAAACTCAATAGGTCAAGCAGCATCTGTGAAACAAAATGGATAGATGAAATTTCAGGTCAGGACCCTTCAGATTGCTTGTTTGAAACTAGGAGGATAAAATGTAGATAGGATCCTGAAGATATAAGCACAAACTTTGCTGAAGAAGTCTGAAGATGGGCCTCGACCCGAAACGTCACCTATTCCTTTTCTCCAGAGATGTTGCCCGACCCAGCTTTTGTGTCTATCTTCGGTGCAAACCAGCATCCTTCCTACAGGACTAACTTTAGTTGTTTTCACGGTGTTCTCTTTAAGGTGAAAGGTTATACTTGTTTACTGTCCTTCCTTGCTCACATATTTTAATACCGCATATGTGTGCTATACAGTGAAAAGAAACAATGTACACAGTTCGCATTCAAATGGTCGGAGACAGCATCTTTGGCTGTCATCTTCTATTAGTATTTTTGAGGTCCTTCTTGTAACAAAATGAATTGTTCCATTTTGACTGCGAATTATCTTGAATGTGGTGGCATCCAAGGGAACTACTGTCATAGATTTTGTATCTAGATTATTAGAAAGATTTTAATGCTGCCTCCCCCACCTCAACTCGATCATGAAAACAAAATGTTGTTAGTATTAACCTGCCATAGAAGCTGTAATAAAGAATTGAGATAGACACAAAATGCTGGAGTAACTCAGCGGGACAGGCAGCATCTCTGGATAGAAGGAATGGGTGACGTTTCGGGTCAAGACCGTTCTTCAGAAGGGTCTCAACCCAGAAACGTCACCCATTTCTTCTTTGAATGTCAGTGATAAGTTGTGTGGGGAATTGCACAGGCAATTTTTCATATTTATGGAATAACTATGCTGGAATTCTGATTTTATCAGCATTGATAGAGACTTTTGATGTGCTGAAGTAGATGATCATTGATTCTTCAGATGATCAACTCCTCTTTTGCTGGGTGCAAATGTTAAAAATTATTCAAAGATATATATGCCTCCCAATTCTGGCATCATTATTACCTGTGCCTTCAGCTGGCAAAGCGCATAGGGTTTGGAATTCCGTCCTGTAGTTTGTCGATCTCTCCTCCTTTTTCTTACTCGCGCTCCATAAAACCCAGTTTTACCTACTTTTAGTCCTCTGCTTAATAATGTCTTATGTGATTGTCAGATCTTGTAAGTTTACGCTCCTGGGAAACATTTTGAGTTATTTCCACTAGTTACAGTTGGTTTATAAATGCCAGTTGAAATCTGGCATTACAGTTCCCTTTGACTTTTATTTTGGATGTATGTTATCAGTTATTTTAAATATATTATCCTGCATATAGCATATTGCATTAGCAATGATGGCATCTTTCAATAGCGACGTGATTGTCTGTGCTGTTATTTATCTCTCAACTAACATCAGTAAAGGGTGGATGGTGAAGAAGGTTGTGTAAAGGTACAATAAGATATTGATCATCTGGAATAGTAGTATTTCTTCCTGAAGTAAAGTGGTGACATGATAGAGGCAAACAACATTATGAGAGACTTAAGAATAGCTAGCCAATGTCTGTTTGCCATTTAAACATGGCAGTCTAAAACTAAAGTGTATGTGTTTAAGGTGACAGGGAAGAGGTTAAAGGAGATTTTTTTTTACACAGAATAGTTGGCAAATGGAATGAGCTGCCAGAGGAGGTGGTGTAGGCAGGAGTAGTAACAACACTTGAGGCATCTGGACAGGTACTTAAATGAGCAGAGTATGGAAGGATATGAAATTAATGCAGGCATATGGAATTGGTAGAGAGAAGCATGATGGTGGGCTGAAGGACTTGTGTCTCTGTGCCACACTGACTCTAGTTTCATGTCTCCAATAGTGACTTTTATTTAAAGTACTAAATTGGTTGTTCGGAGTGTCCAGAAATTGTGAAAATGTATACATTATTAAGTCTGTTTATTTCCTTTCCTATATTTATCCTGTCCAATTACTCCCGCATGAAATCCTGCAGCACCGTATAGACAGTTCCCAGTTTACAAACGCCTGACTTGTGTAATTGAGCGTTTGGGAGATGTCAGCTGCTGCGGGGTATGCAGGTGATTGTTCTTTGCACTAGCTGGAATTTTGCCACATTGAACCAAGGAAGAATGCATTCTAGTTAACGCATTGATGTCCATTTTGTGAATCCGATCAAAAGACCTGCTGTCCAGGCAAGCAGTGGTGTTATTTCTAAAACTGTCAATAGCATTTAAAACCTTACCTGCAGTAAAATCTATTAAAAGAATAATATTATCCTGAAATAGGTTGGGCCTAAATTAGTTAATGTCAACATTATTAAGAATGGGAAAATTAGATTTTAAATGCTTCTACAGTCTATCTATTTCTTTTGACAACGTTTCTCTGTAGGCATATTGTGCCGCATGGGAAATCGGTTTGCAGCTGCATTTATGACTTCCAAAGTGTTTGGGCTACAATTCTTAGAAACTGAACCGTGTTATAATCTGGGGAGAGCCTATAGGCTGATATATTATTTGTTGGTTTGCCCATCTAATATAACAGTGGAGATGTGATATTGCAGAAGCTAGATTCATGAGCAAAATAATGAAGTAGTGGATGCGGCCACATCTGTGGAGGGAAATGGATGGATGACGTTTGGGATCGGGACTCTTCAGACTGATAAAGCAGGTGGAAGAAAGCTAGAAAAGAGAGGTAGGGGTGGGACAAAGCCTGGCAAGTGACTGTGCACTTGTAGAAAATTATTTCATACATTTGAAGCTTTTGTCATTCTACCTGCACCCCTGACCTAACCCAGGTGGTAATTGTAGAACCAAATCTAGGATTGGTAAAGAGAGCAAACATTTTGGATTTTTTCCCTTTTTTTTCGTATGGCTGTATGGTAATTCGCATATCACTGTACCTTAATTGGTACATGTGACAATAAAATACCTCTGAAACCTTTGAACTGGGTAAACTGAGTCAAGGATTCAAAAGCCAGTTTCAAAATAGTTGTTGCTCAAACATAAATTAATAAAGAAAACAGAAACTTCTGCCATTTGCTGAAGCCTATTGCATCTTGTATACCTTCCACACACATGTATTTTCCAAAATAAATCAGTGGGTAACATTTTCCTTCCCCAGCCAATGAAAGATTCAACAAAAGTGAATATGTTTAACTTTAGATTAACAACCAGACCATCGATTGTTTTATTGAAATGTATTTTACTTAAATATGTAATTTCATGCATTGTTTGACTCTCTAATTATGATCATCAAGGTAAATTTTCGTTTCCAAGATGCGTTAAATGACAATGATAGAAAATTCAAGTATCTTGGGACACTTTTCCTAGGGACTGGTTTGAAATTTGGCAAAATACTTTCTAATGTTGTGGTGTATATGACATTTTACTTAAAGGAATTTTATCATTTAAATTGACTGATATAAACCTGCACATAACATAAATTTATGATTAGTTTTCAGAAAGTATGAAACTAAGAAATAGAAGAAGGAATAGGCGGCTGAATCTGCTCTACCATTCAGTAAGATCATTGCTGAACCTGTACCTTGTCCACTTTCCTACCTGATCTCCATATGCCTTTATCCACTTAATGTTCAAATGCTATCATCCTCTAGTCTTAAATACTACTTGATTGAATAACTTCTGCTTTCTGAGGAGACTTTTGTTTTTACTGCTCTGTAAGGAAGTTGCACTTTGATTATAATTGATGAACTGATCCATCATGTAGAGACTGTGCTTCTTGAATCTACAGCCTGAAGAAACAGCAAGTACTCTGTCAGCTCCTTGCAATATCTTGTATATTTTAATAATGTCACTTTGCACGACCAATTCCTGCTATAGACCAACCTTGGTCTTTTCATTGATTCCTGAGAAATGTTGTCCGATCTGGTGAATCTGCACCATGCTGTCTCCAAGGCAAGTATATATTTGAGTATGGAAACTAAAACTGCACATAATGTTCCACATTTGGCCTCACCAAAGCCTTGTACATCCACAGCAAGACTTTGTTTTTGTACTCCAATTTTCCTTGCATTGAAGCCCAACTGCATCTTTGGTCAGGGTAGTGGTACAGCTGGTAGAACTGCTGCGGCACAATGCCATAGACCCGGATCCGATCCTGACCTCGGGTGCTGGCTGTGAGGAGTTTGCACATCCTCCCTGAGAATGTGCAAATTCATGGATATGCCCTGGTTACTCCGGTTTCCTACCATGTCTCAAAAATGGTTTGCAGATTAATTCGCCCTCTGTTAATAGTCTCTAGCATGTAGTGAGTGGACGCGAAAGTGGGATAACATAGAACTAGTGTGAATGATGATTGATGGTCGGCATGGACTCGGTGGTCCATAGGACTTGTTTCCATGCTGTATCTTTCAATCAATTCTCTTACTGCATCTCATAAATCAATACATTAGAATTCTTCTGTATGGCCATATTGAGTTGTGTCAGTGTTTAAAGAACATTGTTTTTTATTTGTGTAAGAAAGAACTGTAGATGTTGGTTTAAATCAAAGGTAGACACAAAAAGCTGGAGTAATTCTGCGGGACTGGCAGCATCTCTGGAAAGAAGGAATGGGTGACATTTCAGGTCGAGACCCTTCTTCAGAGACTCATTCTGAGGAAGGGTCTTGACCTGAAACATCACCCATTCCTTCTCTCCAGAGATGCTGTCTGTCCCGCAGAGTTACTACAGCTTTTTGTGTCTACCTTTGTTTATTATATCTGAAAATCTAAGATTTAACTTGTTGTTAGCAGCTTCCTGAATGTAGATGTAGGAACTGTTTTGAAATTGGCTTACAAAAATGTTTTACTTTAACACGCAGATATTAATCATTTCAATTGAAATTTATTTAAATGTAATTACAGGAAAATCACTATTATCCTTGCAAGTTAATTATCTCATGTATTCCACTGAAAAATAGTGCTCATGTCTACAGAGGCTCACTTGCAGGCAGTGGGATAATAAACAGAACTAGACCAGATAAAACCTTCACCTTGATATTACATCATCCTTTTTACACAGATGATATGAAGATAGTTTCATATCCCTGGATTATTGTCTGTATACAATTTTAAACTGTCACATTATTTTAGATTTTACTTCTGGGCTGAACTATTAAAACACAATTACAGTAATAAAAAAAATAGTGGCTTCATGATACTGTAAGTAGAGATGCTACCATACAGCTCCACCAACCTGGGTTTGATCCATTGGGTTTTGAAATGTGATTCCCTGGTCTGCTTATCCCACCCCTTCCAGATTCTTGTCCAAGTTCCTCTGCAACTTGTGCTTGCATCTCCTCCCTCATCACCATCTTAGAACATAAGCATCCCTTCTGGTTGAAGCAAAGATTTGTACTCGCCTCCTTCAACCTCATTTACTGCATCTGAAACGCACAATGTGGCCTCCTTTACATCAGAGAGACCAAACACAGACAAGGTGAATGTTTTGTAGCACTCTTATGCTCTGACGCCACTTGCCATCCTGAGGTCCCAGTTGCATGCCATTTCAATTTCCCTTCCCATTTCCACACCATGTCTCCACTAGCTTGGACGTCCAAAAGAAGCTAGAGGAACAACACCTCATATTCCACCTTTGTAGCCTATTACCCAATGGTATGAACGTTTGAGTTTTACAATTTAAAGTAAACTTCCCCTCCAATGGTTTCTCAAAAATCCGATTCTTCTCTAGTCCTCACATTTGTCTCTCTCCCACCCCTCCTCCCTTAACCTCCCATTTCTTTCATTTTTGCCCCCCTTTCACTCCTGGTTCCATCCACACAGCAGACATTTCTGCGAGAGGGTCTTCTGTCCCCATCTGGTTCTGATTCCATCTGTTACTCATCTCTCCCTTAATGGGCACCCATTTCTTTCACTATCTCGTCTTTCTTTTCCTTCCACCCCCTGCCCTTCCATGTATATCCCTCCCTCTTGCTTTCCATTTAACATCGCTTCTCTCCTTTTTTGATACTGTTTTGTCTGTTTTCATATCTACTCTTTGTCCATCCATTCAGCCCCCCCCCCCCTATACCAGCATCAGCCGATCAATTGCCAGTGCTGCCGCCACTTCTTTTCTGGCTCCTCCCCTCCCCTAAGCACAATCAATCTGACAAAGGGTACTGATGAGAAACATCATCCGTACATTCCCTCCACAGATGCTGCCCCACCTGCTGAGTTATTCTAGCATTTTGTGTTTTGCCGCATGTTTCCAGCATCAGCAGTTCTTTGTGCCTATGTGTTCCCAGCATCACAATCCTTATCAGTTTCCAGCATTAGTAGCCTTTTGTGTTCCTGCTCATCACCCAACAGCAGCAGTTCCTTCCTTCATCCTCAACTTCCCCCACTGGCTCCAAATTCTCTTTTCTGTCTGCCTCCCTCTATCATCTACCTGCTTGTGCCATCCAACTTCACCTCCCCCACCTGGCTCAACCTGCTGTCAGCTTTCACCCCTCCCTTATCCACCATTCACTGGCTCCCATCTCACCATTCTCCCCTCCTCTTTATACTGGCTATCTTCACACTGGGTCCTAATGCAAGGTTTCAACACAAAAATGCAGATCATTCTTCACCCCCTTCCCCCTCTCCCCTCATCTGCAGTCTCTTGTGTCTCTGGGTTTGATCTTGATCTGTGTGCAGTTTGCATGTTCTCCCTGTGATTGGGGCTTTCATTCAGCTCTTCAAGATTCCTCCCACTTCCCAAGGATGTGTGAATTGATAGGTTAATTAGCTTCTGAAAAGTACAATAAAATGAGATTAGTGTAGCTTTAATGTAAATGGGTGCTTTATGTTCAGCACTGACTCAGTGGTCCTGTTTCTTTTCTGTCTGACTATGGAAAAAACTGGATGCTGGAAATCTGAAATGAAAATAGAAGGAAAAAAATTCAGCAGATTAGGCAGTTTTCCACTTTGACAAAGGGTTTTCAACCTGAAACATTAACTCTGTTTCTCTTTCCACAGATGCTGTGTGACATGCTGGGTTTTTCTAGCATTTTCTATTTTGTTTTAAAGAATACACACTGGCGCAGCAGTAGAGTTACTGCCTTCCAGCGCCCGATACCCTTGTTCGATCCTGACCACGGGTGCTGTCTGTACGGAAATTGTACGTTCTCCCTGTGACCGTGTGGGTTTTCTCCGGGTGCACCGGTTTACTCCCACATTCTAAAAGACATGCGGTTTTGCAGGTTAATTGGCTTCTGTAAATTGTCCAAAATGTATAGAACTATTGTATGGGTGATCACTGATCGGCATGGACTTGGTGGGCAGAGGGGCCCGTTTCCACGCTCTTAAGCTAAACTAAAACTTTTATGAAAGATAATCTATCAAAGTATTATTACCAATCTTCAAAAGCCTGCATTAATCAAACAGAATTTATGATGTTAAGAACACTGATTTGTACACTAATGGTATTAAAATCTTCATGGCAGACAGACAGACAAATGATTCACTTAGAGCAGTCTGGGGTTTACCACCCTCTTGCACCAAGACAGTAAATCACCAAAATATTGCTTGTTGAATTGCATTCAACTGATGTTTTGATATTATGTCAATTTATATAATTTTTTGTCACATAGAAATCAGGCAGTTTACTTGAAACATTAATTAAGTTTAAAATCTTTACATGTATGTATTTGGTAAATGAAGTTAAATACAGTTCTTTATTTACACGACAGTTAACGGCTTGCTGTTTATAAATTAATATCCAAGAATGCTATAAATTGGAGAATTTTAGACTCGAATTACAGGAAAGCTGATATTGAATAAAGTTTGTAGAATGTAGTCAGGAATATTTTTTTAATTGTTATGGTTTGAGCCTGTGTGGACCACCAATTCCTCCAGGAAGATGGTATTGGCTTGCAAGATATCAGTAATGAACACTCATCAGTTTCAGTAATTTGCTCTAGCTAGACAGTTTCATCTGTTCTGGTAGCTGGATTTGGTCTAGTTGGGTTAAATCTTGTGTTGTTTGTGAAAAATCTCTATGGCTGAGTACTTGCAACCAAATGGTATGGGCGATAGACCTACCTACTGTAATCTCTCTCTGTGGCGAATCAGTTTGATTTTGGTGATTTAGGAAACACAAAAATGCCAAATCTGTACCCAACAGGCACATTAATTACTTTACTGTCTTGATGAGGTTATTTATTTCATCTCGCTCATTATATTTCATTAGTAATGATGTCTTTATTTTTAACTATACAGTCTGATTGCTAACTCCAAATTGAGCATGTATTTAAATTTTTGGAGCATTTTCTAACAATGGTGGAATGGTGCTGCATTCTTTTGGGCAGATTAATTTTGAACTGCTCTCTTAATAATAGCGCTTTATCATGTTCTATTATGCACAAATCTTCGTGTCTGAGGATTTTCTGCAGCGAGATCAAAAATGATGTGATTACAATAAAGTCATAAACATTCGGGGAAGATAACTTCTTGACTTTACCAGCATGTAAAGCTAACATGTGTGCACATAATCTTTAGCCCCTTCTCACCTAATTTCAGTTTACAAGAAGAATGACCAGATTCATCCTACTGTATCTTATTCCTCTTTGATTTGTTTTTCTGTTTATTAAGGATCATGGCACAAGCTTTTATTACAGAATCCAAATCAGATTTGTAGCCAAATTCAACTTGAATGAAATTAAATTTGGATAAACAGCAGCCTAATGATAAGAATTAAGTTGAAACTGTTGAAACTAACTACATAGAGAGCAAACTGTTAACATATCTTCCCCATACTTTTTTTTTCTTTTCAAAATGTCTTTTGAATGAAAGGATTGTGGTCATTATATCATCTATTTCCCACGCCAATAAATGGGTATGAGAATCCAAGTAGAAATATTTGTATAATTTGAGTTTTTAACTTTGATTGCAGTGGTTTTTTTAAAACCAGAGATAATACTGAGTAATATTTATTAAAGTAACTATTTCACTGTAGCGCTTGATTTTGCCATCTCAAACCTCGAGGAACTTGAATACTGTCTGATTCATACAAAAAAAGTAAAACTTAATTGGCTCATCCTTTCCCCAGTAGGCACTTCAAATAAAATCCTAAATGGCTGAATAAATTTTAATGGGAAATTAAGATTTGCAACAAGTTTTAATCTGATCCCATATACCTCATCATGCTGAATATTCTTTTTTCATTAAGGTTAATAAACATGAAGAAGGTGGAATAATGGAAGATAATCAAGATAATGACTATACACACAAGTATTGCAGATCAGTCAAATAAATTTGAAGCTGAAATGAGAGCGAAGAATGGTCAGATAGAAGAGCATGCATGGTGTAAGGCATTAAGTGGTTTGGAAGGTGAAGAATTCTCGGTGTGAGAAAACTGAAAAATGAAGAATGAAGAAAAGAAAATTTAAAAACGAGTGAAGTAAATTTAAAAGAAGGTGTCTGAAGGAAAGATACCTAGGCCAAGTAATGTATATAGTCTATTTGTGTCTGTATGCTACAATTCTAGTATAAATTGCATGCTAAACTTTATAATCAGACTGATTAATAGAAAAAAAAATTGGACAAATAATATCAGGGACTATTTAATTTTCTGGCTAGGTTAATGGGGCTTGCTTTATTAGGGAAGTGGTTGAGGTGAAATTAAGTGCTATAGTTGAGAATAAGGCATTTTGCCTGGTTAGGTTGCTGTTCGTCTTATCTTGCTACTTATTTGGTAACAAAATATCCTGATGCACTAGGATGGGAGGTCAACATCAAGATCACGGAGTAGGAGCCCAGCTGAACTGGCTAAGCCTAAAAGCCAATCTGCCTCTCGCTCACTTTCAAGAATATCAAAATTGTCAGGATCTCGGACATCATTCTCACGATCTCGGTCAAGGTCCAGATCACGGTGAGTGGAAATACTATAAGATTCCTGCATCTCTATGATGCATGTTCTTCACAATCATGACTCGAGTTTGAAGCCTTTGGGCCGATGCACATTTAAAAAAATTCTCTTCACTGTATATTCATAATATATTTGAATTTATAATAGATCTTAGCCAATTCTCACATAGTAATATTGTGATTTGTGGTAGAGGATTTGAAGATGGAGCCTAGTAACTGAATGAATATCAAATTGGGGGAGTGGGGGCTATGAGTAACAGTATTTATTCAGACTGCCGAAAAGTGTGAAATTGTGTTTTACCAGAATAAATGATGAGCCAAATGTTACTTTTGCAGAATTCACATGTTTAATCGATAATGTTTTATTATTAATGTTTTATGTGTCATTCCTAATTGTCATTGTGTGTCATGTTGTCACTTGTGGGCGGAGCACCAAGGCAAATTCCTTGTATGTGAATACTTGGCCAATAAACTTATTCATTCATTAGTATGCAGATAAATATGACACATTTGGTAGGAAGCAACACATTCCTTGGAAACTGCCTCTGAATATAATTGAGATGCAGAGGGATCCGACATGCAGGAGCATAAATTGCAAAGTATCAATGTTAGTCGAAGATTCCTAATCTTAAAAGGACAGATTCAAAGTACGAAGATAGACACACAATGCTGGATCAGGCTTCGGGTCGAGACCCTTCTTCAGACGGTCATAGAACAAATGAATGAAAGAAATGTTAAAAAAAAAGTGACGATAAAGGAAAAAGGCCATTCAGAGTACGTTTGAGAGTACGAGGGTCATTTTCTGAAAGGCAAGAAAGTTGGGTTAATAGAATCTTGGGGAAGGCGATCGATTGTGGTCTTCATATTTTGAAAAGGTTATGGGAGCACAGGAAAATAGGCAAAACAGACTAGTTTGGGCATTTAGTCATCAAGGTTTAGAAGGAAGAAGACCAGAGTATAAGATATTGAAGTAGAAATATGCTATTTGGATCCTCGTGCCTGAGATTGTTTGGATCATTTTTTTTGGATTTTGGCAGAATTATATTGTGGTCTCTTTTTCCAACCTTTGTTCTTGCATTTGCATAAAATGATGGAAACAAAAGCAGTGTTTCCAGCCATTAGAAACCTTTGTTATTTTGTGGGAGTCGGTAATAGAATTTGCAGTGGGAAAGAAAGGTGGGAAAACAGGCACACAGTGCTTTTGAATTCTTCAACATGTTTTGTTTAGTTTAGAGATACAGCTTGGAAACAGGCCTTTCAGCCCACCGAGTTCATGCCGACTTTACCCGTACACTAGTTCTATGTTTTCCCAGTTTCACATCGTACACACTAGGGGCAATTTACAGAAGCCGATTAACCTACAAAACTGTGATAACATAAAAACGAATGAAACAATGATTTGCCAGGTTGTCATCTTTCAATGACTGACTGTCATATGACTGACTTTCATGCTGATAGGCTTCTTTAAAAATAAAGTGACCAGCTCCAAATTGTTGCTTGATCACTGCAGTGACTTACTCAGCAAATAGATAGAATTACGTTCAATATGTAGTACTGAAGCAGACCGTTTGGCCCAAACCGTCCATGGCAGCATTTATGTTCTATTTAAGCTTCTCCCACCTAATTCTGACCACACATTCTGCTATTCCCTTCCTTGTGCTTGGCATTTCCTTTAAAATGCAACTAAATGCTTTACCTTATTCCTTGATGTTCTTATTGGGGTTCTACAATTTATCTGTATTGATTTGGTGAGCTATCCCAGGAGATTTTGATACATTTTAGTTTTTCTTTGAAGAAAATTGTCTTGTCCTGAACATGGAAATGTTTTACTTGAGTGTTAATCCATTGAAATGACAAGTTATTCCTCTGCCTGGAAGTGGCCTGTGAAGTACAATTGAAACGTATTCACTGTTAAGACACAGTAAAATGTTGTTTTGAAGTAGAAGCCTTGCTGAGATCACAATTAAGGTTATTTATTTATAACCATATATAACCATATAACAATTACAGCACGGAAACAGGCCATCTCGACCCTTCTAGTCCGTGCCGAACACGTATTCTCCCCTAGTCCCATATACCTGCGCTCAGACCATAACCCTCCATTCCTTTCCCGTCCATATAACTATCCAATTTATTTTTAAATGATAAAAACGAACCTGCCTCCACCACCTTCACTGGAAGTTCATTCCACACAGCCACCACTCTCTGAGTAAAGAAGTTCCCCCTCATGTTACCCCTAAACTTCTGTCCCTTAATTCTCAAGTCATGTCCCCTTGTTTAAATCTTCCCTACTCTCAGTGGGAAAAGCTTATCCACGTCAACTCTGTCTATCCCTCTCATCATTTTAAAGACCTCTATCAAGTCCCCCCTTAACCTTCTGCGCTCCAAAGAATAAAGCCCTAACTTGTTCAACCTTTCTCTGTAACTTAGTTGCTGAAACCCAGGCAACATTCTAGTAAATCTCCTCTGTACTCTCTCTATTTTGTTGACATCCTTCCTATAATTAGGTGACCAAAATTGTACCCCATACTCCAGAATTGGCCTCACCAATGCCTTGTACAATTTTAACATTACATCCCAACTTCTATACTCAATGCTCTGATTTAAAAAGGCCAGCACACCAAAAGCTTTCTTTACCACCCTATCTACATGAGATTCCACTTTCAGGGAACTGTGCACAGTTATTCCCAGATCCCTCTGTTCACCTGCATTCTTCAATTCCCTACCATTTACCATTTACGTCCTATTTTGATTTGTCCTGCCAAGATGTAGCACCTCACACTTATCAGCATTAAACTCCATCTGCCATCTTTCAGTCCACTTCCAACTGGCATAAATCTCTCTGTAGACTTTGAAAATCTACTTCATTATCCACAACCCCGCCTATCTTAGTATCATCTGCATATTTACTAATCCAATTTACCACACCATCATCCAGATCATTGATGTACATGACAAACAACAGTGGACCCAACACAGATCCCTGTGGCACCCCACTAGTCACTGGCCTCCAACCTGACAAACAACCATCCACCATTACTCTCTGGCATCTCTCATTCAGCCACTGTTGAATCCATCTTGCTACTCCACCATTAATACCCAACCATTGAACCTTCTTAACCAACCTTCCATGAGGAACCTTGTCAAAGGCCTTACTGAAGTCCATATATACATCCACTGCTTTACCCTCATCAATTTCCCGAGTAACCTCTTCAAACAATTCAAGAAGATTAATCAAACATGACCTTCCAGGCACAAATCCATGTTGACTGTTCCTAATCAGACCCTGTTTATCCAGATGCTTATATATATTATCTCTAAGTATCCTTTCCATTAATTTGCCCACCACTGACGTCAAACTAACAGGTCTATAATTGCTAGGTTTACTCTTAGACCCCTTTTTAAACAATGGAACAACATGCGCAGTACGCCAATCCTCCGGCACTATTCCCGTTTCTAATGACATTTGAAATATTTCTGTCATAGCCCCTGCTATTTCTACACTAACTTCCCTCAATGTCCTAGGGAATATCCTGTCCGGACCTGGAGACTTATCCACTTTTATATTTCTCAAAAGTGTCAGTACTTCCTCTTCTTTGAATCTCATAGTTTCCATAGCTACTCTACTTGTTTCCCTTACCTCACATAATTCAATATCCTTCTCCTTGGTGAATACCGAAGAAAAGAAATTGTTCAATATCTCCCCCATCTCTTTTGGCTCTGCAGATAGCTGTCCACTCTGACTCTCTAATGGATCAATTTTATCCCTCGTTATCCTTTTGCTATTAATATAGCTGTAGAAACCCTTTGGGTTTACTTTCACCTTACTTGCCAAAGCAACCTCATATCCATATATATATTTGTTTTATAGAATATAGAACTGTTGATCAATTGTGAGTACAGAGTGACTGTTTAGCAGCCTCCTGCCATAGGCTGTGAGGCTGCTAAACAGTCACTCTGTACTCACAGTCACCTGATTCTGAGGCTTGGCACGGACACTTTAATAACTGGCACTGGCCACTTTAATAACTGGCACTGGCCACTCAAATCAGCTGCCCAGGACATTTTTATGATTGGTTTTACTGTATTTTAACATTGTTGTTTTACCTGCTTTTAACTATTTATACTGTTCCATCAGGGACTGGATTGTTTTTAGTGTTATTATGTGTGAAATGTTTTAAATTTCATGTGCGATGCTCCGGTATTCCCTGGGAAACGTCTTTTCATTTTGCACTGTACAACTGTTGCTTGCAAGATGACAATAAAGGTTGATTGATTGATTGATTGAATTACATTCCTGTCTCCACAGGTCACGTTCCCGTCGTCATCGCCGTCGCTCAAAGTATTACTCACGATCCAGATCTCACACTCGGTCATACAGGAGGAGAACCAGGAGCCGATCGTACTCACCTGTGTACAGGCGTCGAAGAAGCAGCAGCCACTCTCCCATATCCAGCAGGCGGCGTCACGTTGGAAACAGGGTCAGTAGAGATTGGGAATTTGATTATTTTGTGTATTTATTTTTTTTTTTAACGTATTTTATGCCAAGAAACCTTGCTGTTTGGTAATATTGTTCTCAGATGTAACTCACCAATCTAATTCCATAGAATAGACTAACAAACAATATGCTACAAAATATTCAAAAACATTATCAATTAATCCAAACAATATAATTTTGGTCTGAGGATAGACTCAAACAGCTGAACTAACTCAGCAGGTCGGGCAGCATCTCTGGAGAAAAATAATAGGTGTTGTTTCAGGAATGGTTCTGACCCGAAACGCCGCCTATTCTTTTTCTCCAGAGATGCTGCACATCCCACTACGATACTCCAGTCTTTTGTGGCTATCTTCGGTATAAACCAGCATCTGCAGTTCCTTCATACACAATATAATTTTGGTCTATTAAGCAAAGGAGGTATCAGAGGAGATTTGGTTACTCTTATGCCAAGTCTAGTAACTTTGTACACCTCTTTCCTTCAAGAGGAAGGATCTTGCCACCTCATTGTCGTGGCCAGATGCAGGACCACACACTCAGTGAAAGATTTGCTGGAAGCAATGTTCTTTGACAATTTGATTGTCATTTCTCAATTCTAGTGCTTGACTGAAGTAGGTATCAATAGTAACGTCATCTATCCATGTTCCCCAGAGATGCTGCCTGACCTGCTGAGTATCTACCTTTGGTGATTACCTAACATCTGCAGTGCTTTGTTTCTCCATTTGTACTGACTATGTTTTGGCTCAGTCATCTGACTGGCATCTAGAACACTGATTTATAGATGAATCTTGCAGCTAGTGGGGCTTATTCATGTGATCACTGTGCAGCTGAACATCTATCAAGTATCAGTTTCAGAACAGTTGATTACCACAATATACATGATGGGAATAATATATATTTCAATAACATGTTCAGTATCTCCTTTTTGGGGAAGGATGGTGGCTACTATCATTCAACTGCTGTTTTTATTTCCTCTTTAGACCAACCCGAATCCTAACAATTGTATCGGCGTGTTTGGCCTGAGCTTGTACACTACTGACCGGGAGCTGCGTGAAGTGTTTTCCCGATATGGACCACTCGCAGGAATCAATGTGGTCTATGACCAGCGGACAGGAAGATCAAGAGGATTTGCGTTTGTCTATTTTGAAAACGTTGAAGACTCTAAAGAAGTACGTTTACTTGGCAATCCGACTGCCAATGGTGATTTTCATCTGACAGCGTGAATTCATGTTGAGAAATGCAAGCACTTTGTTTTACTATTATTCCAGTATGTGGAAATATAAAACCAGTTAAAAAAAAATTGGGGTTGCTAGAAGGTGCAGGCCCTCCAGTTCTGGGCTAGACCTGCGTAGCCACAGTCTAGGCATTATCCCACTTTTACTACCCTTTTAAGTGTAAATTGCTAAAGTAACAGTTCTGTGAAAGAATCTCAAATAAAGGGTGACCATTTTGTATGTATCTTAAACCCTCTACTCGATCTATCTTCTGTCAATTCCGATTATTTTGCCAAAGGGTCTGGACTTTCTAATCTGGAATGACGGCTATATAGTTGGCCACGTATTGCAACAAATCCAACTAGTGCAATAGCATTTTTGTAACACTTTTCCTATGGCTACAAAACAGTAACATATGTACATCGAAAATTGTATTCATCAGTTTAAATCTTATTACTTTAAGTGTAAGTTCTGGTAAAATGCAACATTGCAAATAGCAGCGTTAAAGTAATGCTTTTCTCAATAGGCAAAGGAACGTGCAAATGGGATGGAACTTGATGGCCGGCGTATTAGAGTAGATTATTCCATTACAAAACGGCCCCACACACCAACTCCAGGAATCTACATGGGCCGACCAACAACGTAAGCTCAGCCTTTTATATATAATTTTTATACTGTAATGCTCTAGCACAGGGGTCAGCAACCTTGTTCTGCAGAGGGGCCTGGACGTACATCTGTGAGTGGATGGTGGGCAACATCTATCACGTGTACACATGGATCCTGCCCCGGATGGCATGCATCAAATCACGTGTTCACATAGATCCCGCCCCTTCGAGGACGCCACCCGGAGCACTGGCCCCTAGTTACAGGCAAAGATGGTTACGGGCGCTCACGAACATGGCGCACCTACGGACCATAGCCTTGGCTCTGTCCTGAAGGCGCTGGCTCAAATACACACACTCACTCGTCCCCGGCCTATTGACATCACCGATCTCGACAGTGTGTTTAAGAAAGAGCTGCAGATGCTCGAAAAATTGAAGGTAGACAAAAAAGCTGGAGATACTCAGCGGGTGAGGCAGCATCTATGGAGCGAAGGAAGAGGCGATGTTTCGGGTCGAGACCCTTCTTCAGACTGGTCTCAGAGCAGTGTCATCTGCTTTTGAAGAAGGGTCTCGACCCGAAACATCCCCTATTCCTTCGCTCCATAGTTACTGCCTCACCCGCTGAGTTTCTCCAGCTTTTTTTTGTCCACCTCTGATCCCGAGAGTGAAGGCCAGACACAGAAGGTGTGCGGCCGTGCCGGCGGCTTAGCGCAGGATGCGGTACAGCCATAGCTCGGCGCTCTTCGGCAGCTCGGTACTCCTCGGTTGCTTGGCAGCTCGGCGCAGCTCCGCCATTGAGGCCGCCAGCGCAGGCCTCCTTGCGTCACCGCGCCTGGGCGCCGTGGCCTCGGGCCCGGGAGGTACCGGAGAAGAAGGAAGTCGGCCGGCTGGATAAATACGGGAAATAAAATATGCTTGCGGGCCGGACGATTTCGGGTTGCGGGCCGCATTCGGCCCGGGGGCCGTAGGTTGTCGACCCCTGCTCTAGTAATTATGAACATGGGTGGATGCTAATATTATGTTGGCATTTTGCAGCCGTGTTCATTCCTCTCATTACCATGACTCTCACAGTGATAGATACGATGATGGGGATTTCACCTACAGGTAATTATTTGAATATTCTTTGTGCACAGTGTTGTCCTCCATATTTAATATCATTGGACCATTCTAACTGTCTCTCTCTTTGTAACGTCGTCTAGCTCAGTGGTTCCCAACCTTTTTTAGTTCATGGCCCCCTTGGGCTCTTTAAACTTTTCTGTGGCCGCCCCCCCGACATTATTAGCGGGAAAAAAGTTCATTGAACCCGTGGCCCCCTAAATCCCCAAATTTTTCTGTGGCCCCCCTGAAATTTGCCATGGCCCCTTTGGGCCCCATATGGCCCCAGGTTGGGAATCACTGGTCTACCTGACTGAATCTCTCCAGCTCAAAGGCTCTGAAGACCACCATTGTTACCACATTTGACTTCCCTCAGGCCTAACTCCATCTTGTTGTCTAAACTTCCATTCCTTTGGTTAAAACTGGTGTGTTTTTCCAGAGAATCATAGAGTGTGGAAACAGGCCCTTCAGCCCAACTTGCCCATACCAGCCAACATGTCCCAACAACACTAGTCCCACCTGTCCATATCCCCCCCAAACCTGTCCTATCCATGTACCTGTCTAACTATTTCTTAAACGTTGTGATAGTCCCAGCCTCAACAACCTCATCTGCTCGTTCCGCACACCGCCACCCTCTGTGTGAAAATGTTACCCCCTCAGATTCCTATTAAATCTTTTCCATCTTCACCTTTAACCTATGCCCTCTGGTCCTCAATTCCCCTAGTCTGGGCAAGAGACTATGTGCATCTACCCGATCTATTCCTCTCATTATTTTGTACACCTCTATAAGATCACCCCTCATCCTCTTGCACTCCAAATAATAGCCTACTCAACCTCTCCCTATAGTTCACACACGTGGTGCTTGGTAACTTAATTTGATGGCAGATGAATTGGATGATAAATTTTGGATTTTGTCCTCTTTCATGCCTTTAACATCACTTCCAGACTTAACTCCCAGTGTTATGCAGGCAACCAATTTCATGTTATTTTAAATTACTTTTGCGCTAGTGTTTGCTTTGTCTTTAAGATTTTGTTAAGCCTAATTTAATTTATATTTTTGTACATCTATCTAACCGTCTCTTCTATATTGTGCTGTCACTTCTGAAAACTGTACAAACACTGGGATGTTTTGCCTCTATGTAAATGTGATATATCTTTATTTCCAACCCCAACTTTATATTTTGTATCTAGATTCCTTTTTCCACCTACCTCCATACTTTGCTCTTTCTCTAACATTAAAGCTCCACTATGCCTTCCCTTTCTCCAGTTTTAGTCTTTTGATCACCTCTCACTATACTCGGACAATGACAGAATCTCCTTCAGCGATTTATGCTTTTCACTAGAATTTCCTTCCCAAAACTCATCTGCAATTTAACTCACTCATTTTTAATGTAACATAAAACCCAACTTTGTTTAGCTGAATAAAAAAATTAGATGAGTAATATTTCAACGTACAATTGCAAATGAATTATAATCATTCGGTCTTCCAAATGCCTATAATGCATAATATAACCACATATATCAATGTTAATTCCTCTATAGTTAAGTAACCATCTGATTTTAGATTGAAAGGGACTCAAAGGGACAGCATCTCTGGAGAACATTTCTGTTCGGGACACTTCTTCTGACTGGAGGCTGGAGGCCCCCACCTCAGGCCTCTACCTGAACTGGGAGTCACTACCTCTGATTGAATCTGCGTTTAGATTGACATTGCACACCCTCAACTCAACAATAAACAAAGTTTTACCTGTAATCTGACCTAGCTATCTCTAAGTTATGAAGGGGATTGCTTCTTTTTTCTTGTGTATTAAATGTCAATTTGTATTATAACAATACAGTAACTAGCAGACATCTCTAAATTTCAATGTTGCAAACTGTGAGGAGACGAGCCAACCAGCCTGTGTATATTTTGAAAATTGAGGTTGCGTGATAAAAATCTCAACTTCCTGGTTGTATTCTGAATTTCTTCTCTTCCTAGAAGACGTTCAACTTCACCCTGTTACAGCAGATACCGATCTCGATCTCGTTCTCACACCCCACGTAAGTGTCCACACCTGCAGTTTCTCTCGTGCTTTGCAGAGCTATTTGTGCTCAATCTGATTCTGAAATGGTGTTTTCTTTCTGCAGGTTGATACTGATGATAGACCAAGTACGTCCTGTCAGTTTAAGTGATGGAAAGGTTTTCAGCCTACAGGGATTTTTTTTTTTTTAACAAAGATGGAAAATCTTGGGCATTGCAATGCTTTTTTTCAAAATAAAAAGAAAAAGCTTTTTTTATTTTATTAAGCAAAGTCCTATAATAAACAGTCTTTCATTTTAAGATGTGTTCTGGTGCTTCACTAAGTGGCATTGCATATACATTGTAAGAAGGAGTCTGTCTTTTTAATGGATTCCACATGCTGTATGTGTTGCATTAAATCATTATTGCAGAAATATTTCTGGTGCGAATGTTCTTAAATTACCTTTTGCATATTAAGCGGTGTCTTGACTTTTTGTGCACAAAGGTTTGATTATGCAGTGCTTCATAAGAAAAGATTCAATGATAAAGCTGCTGTTTGACTTGCAATAAATGACTTGGACACAATGTGGGGCCTGATTTCTTTACTATCGCACGTTTTGTGGTTTGGTGAAAAGAGGGTGTTCTTCAGCCACTCAACCCATAGAGAATGGCATCACTGATGTTTCGGAGCATACACCACATCCATGGCATTGGCCGTCTGTCAGCGCTTGGCGTGTAGGTGAACGCATCCTCCAGGAAAACCTTTGAGACTCCTCGTAGATCAGACCTGAGATCCATTTGACCCGGGCCTCGCAGAGCCAGGCTGCTTTGGTGATGCCGTGGATGTTATCGCAAAGTACTTTCTGATGCCGCTCTGCTTCACCTTTGCCTCCTTCCCCTCCGCCCGATATGATGCTGCTTCACACAAGTTGCTGCACAGAAAAAATGCAGCACAATAACGGCGCCTTTGGCTCAACTCATTCACGCTTGCCAAGATGTCCACTCGAGCTAGTCGCATTTGCTTGTGTTTGGCCTGTATCCCTCTAAACATTTACAGTAGCATCCATGTACTTGTCTAAATGTATTTCAAACATTGTAATTGTACAGGCATCTACATCTTCCTCACACAGTTGGTGCCATGTAGCCACCACCCACTGTGTGGAAAGATTCGTCCCTTTGTGTCCTTTTTGAATCTTTTCCCTCACTTTAAATCATTGCCCTCTATTTTTACACGCTTCTTCTTCTCTGGGAAAGGGGGTTGTGACCAGTCACAGTATCTGTGCTCCTTGTGATTTTAATATACTTCCATAAGATCACCCCACAAACGCCTCTGCTCCAGGAAAAGTCTCAACCGATCCAGCTTCCTTATGAGCCCACCAGTTCTGATAACATCCTTGTGAATCTTTTCTGCAGTTTCCAGCTTAATAAAATCTCTCCTCTGTCCAATGTCCTCAATGGGGTAGAGGAAAATCAGAGATGTACCAAAGCTTACTGAAGGACCATGCAGGAGTGGAGTCCCAGCATCTATGGAGAAAAAGAGTAGGTGGCGATTCAGAACTACACCAGATACTGCAAGGGCGCTCTCGCCAATTCCTCGTACAGATGTGACTTCCCAGCTCCTGTATTCGGTGCCCTGACTAATGAAGGAAAGTGTGCCAAATACTTCCTTCACCATCCTGTGTCGCCATTTTCAGGAATAAGATCAAGAGTGTTTATTTGTTATTCTCGGTATATAAAGTGGAATCATGGCCTTTTTTTCCTTGTTGCTGCTTCATAGGAAATTTGGACATTACCTATACCCCTAGAACACACTTCTGTTTTATGATGAAAAGACCATAAAAACTGGTAGTTGCAGCCTTAAATCAGTCAGGATTGTATTGCTGCTTGTTAAGAGGACCAGTATACATGTGTAAAAATATTGTATTATAGTGGTTACGTTCCTGAAGTTGCATTAATTCCTGGGCTCAACAATGCACTAAAGACATGGGATTTAAATCCCACCATCCCAACAAAGGAATTTAATCCAAGTATATAGATGTAGAATTAAAATAAATGCAATTTAGTTTAGTTTATTGTCACATGTACCAAGGTACTGTGAACATTTTTTGCTGTTGCATGCAAGACTATACATGATTACAATCAAGCCATCCATAGTGTACAGATGCAGGATAAAGGGAATAACATTTAGTGCAGGATGAAGTCGGATTAAAGATGGTTCACAGGTCTCCATTTGCACGCCGTCCAATCACATAAGGTACCACTATATATATATGAATGTGAATATATATATATTCGTGAATGTGATTATATGATTTTCGCATCCGTACAAGTGCTTTGCCGAGTTTATCAGGTAACCGTTGTGTTGGAAGGAACTGCAGATGCTGGTTTGTAGCGAAGATAGACACAAAATGCTGGATTAACAGCGGGACAGGCAGCATCTCTGGAGAAAAATGGTCTGAAATCTTCTTCAAAAAATCTGAATCGTCACCTACTCTTTTTCTATGTATATATGTATATATATATATGTATATATATATATGTATATATATATATGTATATATATATATGTATATATATGTATGTATGTATATGTATGTATATGTATATGTATGTATATGTATATGTATGTATATGTATATGTATGTATATGTATATATATGTATATATATATATGTATATGTATATATATATATGTGTATATATATTCGAGTCAAACTCAAGTACAAATACAATCTATATATTTTTTTTTAAATGCTGTTTTTTACTAAATTTGCAGATGATTTCAAGGTAATATATTTGTATTGTAGTGGTATATATATATACACATTGTACTTGAGTTTGTACATTGTACTTGAGTTTGACTCGAATATATATATACATACATATACACAATCATGATTACATACATGATTACAATCAAGCCATCCATAGTGTACAGATGCAGGATAAAGGGAATAACATTTAGTGCAGGATGAAGTCGGATTAAAGATGGTTCACAGGTCTCCATTTGCACGCCGTCCAATCACATAAGGTACCACTATATATATATGAATGTGAACACACTACAATACAATATACAACTCAAGTACAATGTTAGAGCAAAGGGAAAATACGGAGTGCAGATTGTCCTTCTCAGCATTGTAGCATTGTCCTCAATGGGGTAGAGGAAAATCAGAAATGTACCACAGTTTACTGAAGGACCATGCAGGAGTGGAGTCTCAGCATCTCTGGAGAAAAAGAGTAGGTGACGATTCAGATTTTTTGAAGAAGATTTCAGACCATTTTTCTCCAGAGATGCTGCCTGTCCCGCTGTTAATCCAGCATTTTGTGTCTATCTTCGCTACAAACCAGCATCTGCAGTTCCTTCCAACACAACGGTTACCTGATAAACTCGGCAAAGCACTTGTACGGATGCGAAAATCATATAATCCCATTCACGGTGGGACATAATAAAACTGGTCCAAAGTCCCAATCAACTACATTTAGGTCGGAAGCAACTGCAGATGCTGGTTCACACCGAAGATAGGCACAAAATGCTGAAGTCACTCAGCGGGTCAGGCAGCATCTCTGGAGAACATGGATAGGTGATATTGCGGATCGCGGCCCTTCTTCAGACTGAATCTAGAGAGGTTGGGGGGGGGGGGGGGAACCACACTACCAGAGAACATCCTTTGCCAGCTCTGATTTGTCCTGTTTTTTTTTTATTGCATCCAGTTCCTCCCGTTCCTACAATCAGTCTGAAGAAGGGCCTCGACACCAAATGTCACATCTCCATTTTCTCCAGAGATTCTGCCTGACCCGCTGAGTTACTCCAGTTTTGGTATAAACCAGCATCTGCAGTTCATTTTCTATTACACATAAACTGACACCTGCGGTTCTCTCCCACTCCTCCCGGTCCCCACATGCCCCCTCTCCCCTTCTCCGCCTCCCACTCCCGTGTGGTCACACACATATTCAGTTGATTTTCTCCTCTGTCTACCCTTCCCTCGCGACCCACCCAGCTCTCCTGCCCCCCCCCCCCCCCCAATATTCCCTCCATCACCTGGACCCACCTACCAGTCCCTGCCCCACCCTCCCTTTCACATGTGCACACTCACTCACTCACTTCCATCTGCACTCTCACTGCAGTATCACCATCGCTAAATCTCTGCCTTCGCGGATGTTGCCCGACCCGCTGAATTTCTCCAGCAAGTTGCTTATCCCCGATGGAGGATCTAGATCCGAAAAAAAACACCCACTACCTTTCTCCGGAGAGATGATGCCCGGCCCGCTGAGTTGCTCCAACACTTTGAGTTTTAATCAGGTACTCGTGCAAGTTCTGTTTAAATGTGATGGACATTTCTGACCGTGTCAATGTTCCAAACGGAGACCCGTCCTCTCGCAGAGTGACTGACCAGAAACGTTCACTCTGTCTCTCCACTCACACATGCTGCCTGCCATATTGAGTGTTTCCAGTTGCTGTGTTTTAAACCCCTCTCTTCCGGGTGCCCACCTGGATTTTTGCTCCCATTTCTCTCTCCCCCCCCCCCCCCATCCCATTCTCCTCTTTATTTCATCTTCAGTGAGATCCACATCCCTTGGTCCCGCTCGGTAGAATAAACCTCCCAATCTCCTATCGAATCCTATTAATAATCAAAATGAACTTTATTCAGAATCTAAAAAATACATACAAAAACACGAACTGTGTAAAAAAAATCATCCGACATCCGCGGAGTCTATGCATATATTCATTAGCGTGTTTCCAGAAATATTATTTATTACCCACTCATTTAGCCGCCAGGGGTAATATCCTTTCCTCGTTTGAGGGGCGTCTCCGCCACACCTGCTCAATGCCCTTTTAATAATCACTCTAAAACCATGTCCCTCAATTTTTGTAGGAAGGAACTGCAGATGCTGGTTTAAACCGGAGATAGACACAGAATGCTGGAGTAATTCAGCGGGGCAGGCAGCATCTCTGGAGAGAAGGAATGGGCGACGTTTCGGGTCGAGACCCTTTTTTCAGACTGGTTAGGGATAAGGGAAACGAGAGATATGAACAGCCCCGCAAGGGAAATACGTCAATTTATCTAAACTCCGATTATATTCTCCACCGCAATCAAATCTCCCCTCGGCCTCCGCTCTTCCAAAGAAAACGAAGGTGGAACAGTCAACGTGTATTTGCAGGAGTAAGATATTGAGACACCTGTGAGCTGCATCTAACGTCACGTCTCAGGCCCGGGGGCGGGAGAAGGGAGTCGATAAGGTAGAAATTGTGTAAAGATCCAAACTGGCCATGATTAACACCAAAGATCCTATAGCGATCTTTGATTAACACGTCCGGACGGTGCGAGTTTTATCGTCCAGCCAAGTATGTTTAAAAGTTATTTTAAAGGGAAGTTTAACCTGTCAAATCTCATCTATTTTGGCGTAAAATACGTGTCTCGATTTGATATGTTAAAAAATAAACAAAGCTCCATGGGTTTGGCAAGGGTTGTGATCTCCCGTGGCGACTTGAAGAACTGATCATACATCTAACCCCCAAACCTCCCCTGTGCCGAGTGCTCAGTCTAATCCCGTAACAAAAAAAAATATTGCTTTGGTTTTGAGTTTGCTTTGAAAATGCAAGCGGGTTAGAAGTTGGAGAGGATGCCGTGAAATATATGTTTCAGGGAAGCGCGGAGATTGGCAGCGGGGTCTTTCGGATGAGGTGTTGCTGCTGGCCATGAGACCGGGTTACACTCGGGGTGAAAAGCCACACCGATCCAACCCCCTCAAAGCCTCCATACGAGCCCAATAACTCGACGAAACCAGGCACCGGCGCTGTATACAACAGAACCCCACAAAACACAGCAGAACTGGGCGACGTGTGTAGGAAGGAACTGCAGATGCTGGTTTACACCGAAGATAGACCCCAAAATGCTGAAGTAACTCAGCGGGACAGGCAGCGTCTCTGAAGAGAAGGAATGGGTGGCGTTTCGGGTCGAGACCCTTCTTCAAACTAGATTCAGGGGAAAGGGACACGAGAGATATAGACGATGATATAGAACAAATGAATGAAAGATATGCAATAAAGTAACGTTGATAAAGGGAACAGGCCATTGTTAGGATCTCGATCCGAAATATCACCCATTCCATCTCTCCAGAGATGCTGCCTGACCTGCTGAGTTACCCCAGCATGTTGTGACTATCTTCTGTTTATCTGTCTAGCTCCCTTCAAAATGTTTTTTTCTCGATATTACTGCAAATATTTCGAATGTAAAAAGACTACCAATACCTTCTATTGATTTTGATTCCTATCCTAAGCGAAATCGAGAATTCCATTGCAATCCGATCCTCGGATGTTTCTCAAGGGCACGGAATTGCGACGAGATAGTTTAATTTTGCTCTTAAACGTGGTTTGTTAAAATTGTTAAAACTATTAAAGAACCGATCATAATTGCTCATTGGGAGAATTCATATCTCTTTCATCCCCCAAAACCGTGGCCATGTAGCATCTCATATTTGTCTTGGGCAACTTACAACCCAGCGGGATGAATATTGATTTATCTAACTTCAAGTAACTCCTGCTATCCCTCTCTCTCCATCCCTCCCCCACCAAGGTCACACCACCTTTCAATCTCACCTCGCAAACAGCTAACACTGGACTGTATCCTTTGTACACAAAATGCTGGAGAAACTCAGCGGGTGCAGCAGCATCTATGGAGTTTCAAGAAGGAACTGCAGATGCTGGAAGTTCGAAGGTACACAAAATGCTGGAGAAACTCAGCGGGTGCAGCAGCATCTATGGAGCGAAGGAAATAGGCAACGTTTCGGGCCAAAACCCATCTTCAGACCCTTCTCCGTAGATGCTGCTGCACCCGCTGAGTTTCTCCAGCATTTTGTGTACCTTCGATCGTCCAGCATCTGCAGTTCCTTCTTGAACAGACTGTATCCTTTGTCCTGGTTACTTTTATGCATTTATCTTTCATTAATTTGTTCGATATCTCTCTACATCGCCGTCTATATCTCTCGTGATTCATTGGCTGGAACATTATATCTTTTTTTTAAATCGCACATGAATCTAGTATCACACACACATTATTGTTCTGTGTGCCGGACGTCACTCGAATTATGTTTTCCTTCGCGAGTCATACCCACATATTGTACTGGGAGCAATAATCTCATTAACTCCATCTAACTTGAATGCCCAGGAGCGAAGAAGACAGCAAAGCGTTGGGAACGCTGCCCGGTTCATCACCGGCTCCGATCTCCCCACCGTCAGATGGATTTACCAGAGTCGCCGCCTCAAAAAGGCAGCCAGGGTCACCAGAGACGTACACCGCGCACTCATTTCACCCCTGCCACCTGAAAGAAAAGGTACACGAGCCTGAAAACTGTAACGTCCAGGTTCAGGAGCAGCTTCTTAGAAACATAGAAACATAGAAAATAGGTGCAGGAGTAGGCCATTCGGCCCTTCGAGCCTGCACCGCCATTCAATATGATCATGGCTGATCATCCAACTCAGGATCCTGTACCTGCCTTCTCTCCATACCCCCTGATCCCTTTAGCCACAAGGGCCACATCTAACTCCCTCTTAAATATAGCCAATGAACTGTGGCCTCGACTACCTTCTGTGGCAGAGAGTTCCACAGATTCACCACTCTCTGTGTGGAAAATGTTTTTCTCATCTCGGTCCTAAAGGATTTCCCCTTTATCCTTAAACTGTGACCCCTTGTCCTGGACTTCTCCAACATCGGGAACAATCTTCCTGCATCTAGCCTGTCCAACCCCTTAAGAATTTTGTAAGTTTCTATAAGATCCCCCCTCAATCTTCTAAATTCTAGCGAGTACAAGCCGAGTCTTCCACACAGCCATTCGGCTATTAAGCACTAAAACCTCAAATACGCTCTGAACTACATAGACTATTATTATTATTACACTATTGGCTGGCTTTTTGTGTTTATATATATACATATATATATATGTGCGCAAGTATGACTTGTATGAGTACAAGTATGTGCGCGTATATCTATATATGTGTGTGTGTGTATTTGTGAATACGTGTGTATATACACTGAACTTTTTTTTCTCTCTGGTTTATTGTATTGTATCTAAACCGACTCCCTACATTCTCCACTACCCTCCCTCGTGAAGAGATTCTGACCCACGTCGTTGCGTGTGGAAGGGAACTGCAGATGCTGGTTGATACCGAAGATAGACACAAAAAGCTGGAGTAACTCAGCGGGACAGGCAGCATCTCTGGAGAGAAGGAATGGGTGACGTTTCGAGTCGAGACGGCCCATTCAGACAGTCCCGTTGAGTTACTCCAGCATTTTGCGTCTGTCCTTGACCTGAATTAAGACGGAGACACAAGAAACTGTAGATGCTGGAATCTCGGCCCGCTGAGTTCCTCCAGCACTCTGGTATTTGACCTCCGGATTCCCTCTGAACCAAGCGAAACCGTTCTGAGGAAAGGTCCGATTAAGGGTCTCGACCCGAAACGTCGCCAATTCCTTCTCTCCAGAGATGCTGCCTGTCCCGCTGTGTTACTCCAGCATTTTGTGTCTATCTTCGGTGTAAACCAACATCTGCTGTTCCTTCCTACGAAAAAGACTCGACATCGGTAGCCGGTTGCCTGAAAATTCGGCTAAATCTAAGCGTCAAATTTACGAGCGTTTAAATGAAGTTAGACGCAAAAACTGGAGTAACTCAGCGGGACAGGCAGCATCTCTAGAGAGAAGGAATGGGTGACGTTTTGGGTCGAGACCCTTCTTCAGATATGAAGAATATGTTCTGGAAATCCAGTTCTATGCTCCTTTCCAAAACACCGGTCGCACTGCAGTTCAGAAAGTAGAAACTAAGAACGAGTTAATACAAAAAAAAAAAAAAAAAGGACCCAAAGCGCTGGAGTAACCCAGCAGGTCAGGCAGCATCTCTGGAAAACATCGATAGATTACGCCTGACGAAGGGTCTCGACCCGAAACGTCACCCATTCCATTTCTCCAGAGATGCTGCCTGACCGGTTGAGTAACTCAAGCATTTTATTGTCTATTTTATGGATAGATTAGGGCAGATAGTTTCGTGATTAGTGCGGGTGTCAGATGTTCTCGGGAGAAGGCAGGAGAATGGGGTTAGGAAGGAGAGATAGATCTGCCATGGTTGATTGAATGGTGGAGTAGACGATGGGCCGAATGGCCTAATTCTACTCCTATCCCTTATGACCATATGACCTTATTACGTTTCGGGTCAACACCCTTCATCAGATTAATTGTGTGTGTGGGGGGGGGGGGGGGGGGGGGGGGGGGAGAAAGTTGGGAAAGGGGATTTGAGTATAAGAGCAGGGAGGTTCTACTGCAGTTGTACAGGGTCTTGGTGAGACCACACCTGGAGTATTGCGTACAGTTTTGGTCTCCTAATCTGAGGAAAGACATTCTTGCCATAGAGGGAGTACAGAGAAGGTTCACCAGACTGATTCCTGGGATGGCAGGACTTTCATATGAAGAAAGACTGGATAGACTCGGCTTGTACACGCTAGAATTTAGAAGATTGAGGGGAGGTCTTATAGAAACTTACAAAATTCTCATGGGGTTGGACAGGCTAGATGCAGGAAGATTATTCCCGATGTTGGGGAAGTCCAGAACTAGGGGTCACAGTTTAACGATAAGAGGGAAGTCTTTTAGGACCGAGATGAGATATCATTTTTTACGCAGAGAGTGGTGAATCTGTGGAATTCTCTGCCACAGAAGGTAGTTGAGGCCAGTTCATTGGCTATATTTAAGAGGGAGTTAGATGTGGCCCTTGTGGCTAAAGGGATCAGGGGGTATGGAGAGAAGGCAGGGATGGGATACTGAGTTGGATGACCAGCCATGATCATATCGAATGGCGGTGCAGGCTCGAAGGGCCGAATGGCCTACTCCTGCACCTATTTTCTATGTTTCTATTTTTCTAAAGTGCGACAGGTAATAGATCACCTTTCTACAGACTGTCTTCAAACTGAAAGTCTACTGGAACTAAGATTATTACGGGTTTGGACAAGCTAGAGGCAGGAAACATGTTCCCGATGTTGGGGGAGTCTGGAACCAGGGACCACAGTTTAAGAATAAGGGGTAAGCCATTTGGAACGGAGCTGAGGAAACACTTTTTCACACAGAGAGTTGTGAGTCTGTGGAATTCTCTGCCTCAGAGGGCGGTGGAGGCCGGTACTCTGGATACTTTCAAGAGAGAGCTAGATAGGGCTCTTAAAGATAGCGGAGTCAGGGGACATGGGGAGAAGGCAGGAACGGGGTACAGATTGGGAATGATCAGCCATGATCACATTGAATGGCGGTGCTGGCTCGAAGGACCGAATGGCCTACTCCTGCACCTATTGTCTATTGTCTATTAACGTTATCTCTCCCCACAGAGGCTGACTGGCCCGCTGCGTGTTTTCAGCATGTTGTGGGTTTGTTGTGTAAAGTCTCAACATGACTTTAATCTTTGTCCCGGTTCTCCCGGTGCAAGCAGTGGGGCTCAAGGTTTGCCGATCTCAAGGAACTAACACATAAACCGAGGAGAAAGATCCAGTGATAAGATTAACACAGCGCGGAAACGGGCCATTCGACCCACCGTGTTTGTGCCAGCTGCCAGGTGCCCGGCAGTCTGATGAAAGGCCTCGACCCGAAACGTCACCCACTCATTCTCTCCAGAGATGCTGCCTGTCCCGCTGAGTTACGCCAGCATTTTTTTTAAACAACACCTGACTATACTAATCACATTTTCCAATGCTCGCCTCTCCATGTTTTGACGATTTGAGTGTTCATCTAAACACGTCTTTGCGGGCGGCACGGTGGCGCAACTGGTCGTGCCGTTGCCTCTCAGCGCCGGAGACCCGGGTTCCATCCTGACCACGGGTGCTATCTGTGTGGAGTTTGCAGGTCGTCCCTGTGAACGCGTGGGTTTTTTTCCTCCGGGTGCCCCCGGTTTCCTCCCAAAGACGTGCTAGTGTGCAGGGAGTGGATGGGAAAGAGGGATAATATCGAACTAGTGTGAACGAGTGATCGCTGGTCGGTGCGGACTCGGTGGGCCGAAGGGTCTGTTTCCATGCAGTATCTACAAACTAAACTAAGAATGTTACGAGAGTAACTGTTTGTTTTTCCACCGATGCTGGTATCATGGTATATGGACACATTGATCTGTTTTGTAGTAAATGCCTACTATTTTCTGTGTGCTTAAGCAAAGCAAGAATTTCATTGTCCTATACAGGGACACATGACAATAAACTCATTTGAACTTGAACTTGCTGTCCTGTTGAGGCCATCGTTGAGTCGCATTTGACGACTTAAGCCCCCCAACCGCACCCCCCCCCTCCCCCCCCCCCTTCCCCCCCAGTATTTTCAGTTTTAATTTCAGATTTGCCACAAAGCAGAGTCCAGCACTTTTGTTCATCCGCGTTAATAATGTTAGCTACAATCTACTTCTAATAACCCATTCTCGTGTGTAGGAAGGAACTGCAGATGCTGGTTTAAACCGAAGATGGACACTTAAAGTTGGAGTAACTCAACGGGTCAGACAGCAGCTCTGGAGAGAACTGTCTGACCCACTGAGTTACTCCAGCTTGTTTGTTGTGGCTATCCCTTTCTCGTTGTTCTCGTAACTATTCCAACCCTGACGCGTTGAGGATGTAACTCGGGGATGGCAGGAGGCCTTTAGCCTTCAAATCCGTGTAACCTCGATCACACCATCATCAGTACATTCACGTGATGGGAGCAGAATTACTCCATTCGGCCCATCAAGTCTGCCCCGCCACTCAATCATGGCCGATCCATCGTTCCCTCCTAACCCCATTCTCCTGCCTTCTCCCCATAACCCCTGACACCCGTACTGATCAAATAATCTACCCGTCTCTGCCTGAAAAAATATCCATTGACTTGGCCTCCACAGCTTGTCGTGGCAATGAATTCCACAAATTCACCGCCCTCTGACTGAAGAAATTCCTCCTCATCTCCCTCCTAAAGGAACGTCCTTTAATTCCGAAGTAACTCAATCTGCACTTCAGTCTCTTTCTCCGTGTCCCTCGATGCCTTTAACGCCGCCTCCCTCACACCATAGAAACCGTCGAAAGGCAAAAAATAAAGATAATGCCACTCTGTTCTGGGGAATAAAGAATGTTTATTAAAAATGCTAAGTATTCAAGAGAGAGTTAGATATAATTCTAAGGGCTAATGGGATGAAGGGATATGGGGAGAAGGCAGGAGCAGGGTACTGATTCTGAACGATCAGCCATGATCATATTAAATCGGGGTGCTGGCTCGAAGGACCGAATGGCCTGCTCAAGCACCTATTTTCCATGTTTCTAAGATCTAAAATATACCGACGAAAACATGAACGAAAACAGTGTTGTGCACTGTTGTGTGAAGTTACTCTCGCCCTCAATGCCGGGCCTTTAACAGCTGAGTTCCCTCTCCGCGGACGCTGCCCGACCCGCTGTGTTCCCCACCCCTCGTTGTATTCCCCTCACCGCGATGTCAAGGACATCAACCCTCCGAATCTCTGAAACACCCCGTCCCCTGAAACCTTTGACATCCTGTTTGAGAAAGAAACGAAAGTTCCCGATTTAAGGCAGAGATAGATAAGATTCTTGATTAGTACGGGTGTCAGAGGTTATGGGGAGAAGGCAGGAGAATGGGGGTTAGGAGGGATAGATAGAAGAGCCATGATTGAATGGCGGAGTAGAGTAATTCTACTGCAATTTCAAATGACATTGTGACCTAAATGATCAGCAAACAAACATTTATAGATTTGAAATGCAAAACGCTTCAGCTGCGCGAAATCTAACGGCTCGTAGGTTAATTTGGCTTCTGTGAATTGTCCTAGTGTGTAGGATGCTAAAGCGGGATAATATAGAACTGGTGTGAACGGATGTGTAGGGAGGAACTGCAGATGCTGGCGAAGATAGACACAAAAAGCTTGGAGTAACTCAGCGGGTCAGGCAGCATCTCTGGAGAGAATCTCCGGTGCATCTCTGGTGACGTTTCGAGTCGGGACCCTTTTTTCAGATTGAGAGTCAGGGGAAAGGGAATCTAGAGGGATGAAAAAGTACTGAACAAATCAGAGCCGGCACCGATGACCAAAGAAAGGTGGAGCCCACAATGGTCCATTGTTGGCTGTGGAAGGGGTGATAATGAAGGGGTAGGAACAGTGGAACTGGCAGGCCGACTATGGTGGGGGGCGGAGAGAGAGGGTTGCTTGAAATTAGAGAAATCAATATTCATACTGCTGGCTTGTATGGTCGCGGGTCGGTATGAACTCGGTGGGCCGAAGGGCCTGTTTCCGTGCTGTATCTCTAAACTAAAATACGGGGGGGGGGGGGCAATAGACCGGACGGCGTCTGGCGAGAAACAGCCAATGTTTTAGGTCGATCAGATTTCGTGAGGAGGATGTACCTGGCCACCGATGATATCTCACTGTTCATCAAACCGAGAGACGAGCGAGTGAGGCGGGAGAATGAAGATGCTGGAGACTTGAACGAAACACAAAGTGCTGGAGTGCCTACCTCAACGGGTCAGGCAGACTCCGTGGAGCGAATGGACTGGCGATGTTTTGGGTTGGGACCTTTCCTGAGACTGAACCGATAGAGTAACGCAGACGCCACTTGATCTTTCACTCTTTGTGTTTTATTGTCATTTCTTAAATCCGACCCATCGCTCCCCCACCAAAGTCGCACCAGCTTCTTGGTTTCACCCAACAAACAGTTAACAATTATAGACAAAAGTGCTGGAGAAACTCAGCGGGTGCAGCAGCATCTATGGAACGAAGGAAACAGGCAACGTTTCGGCCCGAAACGTTGCCTATTTCCTTCGCTCCATAGATGCTGCTGCACCCGCTGAGTTTCTCCAGCACTTTTGTCTACCGTCGATTTTCCAGCATCTGCAGTTCCTTCTTAAACAGTGAACAATGGCGTGTTTCCTTTATCGTCGTTGGGGTTTTTTTCATATCTTCCATTCTTTGTTCTTTTAACTCTCTACATCAGTGAAGAAAGCGAATGGTATGTTAGCATTCATAGCAAAAGGATTTGAGTATAGGAGCAGGGAGGTTCTACTACAGTTGTACAGGGACTTGGTGAGACCACACCTGGAGTATTGCGTACAGTTTTGGTCTCCTAATCTGAGGAAAGACATTCTTGCCATAGAGGGAGTACAGAGAAGGTTCACCAGACTGATTCCTGGGATGTCAGGACTTTCATATGAAGAAAGACTGGATAGACTCGGCTTGTACTCGCTAGAATTTAGAAGATTGAGGGGGGATCTTATAGAAACTTACAACATTCTTAAGGGGTTGGACAGGCTAGATGCAGGAAGATTGTTCCCGATGTTGGGGAAGTCCAAAACAAGGGGACAAAGTTTAAGGATAAGGGGGAAATCTTTTAGGACCGAGATGAGAAAAACATTTTTTACACAGAGAGTGGTGAATCTCTGGAATTCTCTGCCACAGAAGGTAGTTGAGGCCAGTTCATTGGCTATATTTAAGAGGGAGTTAGATGTGGCCCTTGTGGCTAAAGGGATCAGGGGGTATGGAGAGAAGGCAGGTACAGGATACTGAGTTGGATGATCAGCCATGATCATATTGAATGGCGGTGCAGGCTCGAAGGGCCGAATGGCCTACTCCTGCACCCATTTTCTATGTTTCTATGTTTCTATATATCTATCGTCTCCCTGTCCTCTGACTAGTCTGAAGAAGGGTATCGACCCGAAACAACACCCATTCCATCTCTCCAGAGATGCTGCCTGTCCCGCAGAGTTACTCCAGCTTTCTCTAGCTTCTCATTTACACAATGATCAGGGATTGTGAGGATGTGTTTCAGAGACCGAGGCTGCTCGGTGCGGGACCGCCGATCAGTGAACAGCCGCTCATTATTTTCCATGCAGTGAATTCGTTGAAAGAGTAATAGCTGCCACCAAGAGCCGTCAACAGCCCGCTCCACACACAGGGAATAATCCTAACGATTTAGATACAGATCAGACCACTCTGAACACGTTTAAGAAAGAACCGCAGATGCTGGAAAATCGAAGGTAGACAAAAATGCTGGAGAAACTCAGCGGGTGAGGCAGCATCTATGGAGCGTAGGACATTTCGAGTCGAGACCCTTCTTCACACTGCACGTTGTACTCAAGGCTCTCGCTGGCTAAAAAGCAACTGTTGCATCTGGAGCTAGACGCAAACAACTGTAGTAATTCAGCGGGTCAGGCAGCATCTCTGGAGCAAAAGGGATAGATGACGTCTCGGGTCGAGACCCTTCTTTAGACTGAGAGTCGGGGGAACGGGTAACGAGAGGTATAGGCGGTGATAGAGAGAGAAATAGAACAAATGAATGAAAGGTTGCACATAGCTTCATCGTCAGTGTTTTTGGAGCACAACCTGAGAGGGGGGGAGGGAGGGAGAACTAAACTACTCCTTTCGAAGATAGACACAAAAAGCTGGAGTAACTCAGCGGGACAGGCAGCATCTCTGGAGAGAGGGAATGGGTGACATTTCGGGTCGAGACCCTTCTTCAGACATTTGAGTTCAGTTTCATATCAATACCTAGCTGACCTTCTTTTGACCCGAAACGTCGCCTATTCATATCCTCCAGGGATGCTGTCTGTCCCGCTGAGTTACTCCAGCATTTTGTGTCTATCTTCGGTGTAAACCAGCATCTGCAGTTCCTTCCGACACACGCTTTGCATCCGTGTAGATTTCACCGGGACGGTCGCAAAGCGAAGCGGGACAGATAATTAAACTGTGGTGAAGTAGTGACAAGCTAAAACAGCCTGAAGTATGGTCTACCCATAAGATAGTCTGAAGAAGGGTTTCGGCCCGAAACGTTGCCTATTTCCTTCGCTCCATAGATGCTGCTGCACCCGCCGAGTTTCTCCAGCACTTTTGTCTACCTTCGATTTTCCAGCATCTGCGGTTCCTTCTTGAACAGATAGAAACGAAGTACTGGAGTTAACTCAGCGGGTCAGGCTGCATCTCTGGATAAAATAAATAGATATCGGGTCGGGATCCCATTCTCCAGGAATACTGCCTGACCCGCTGAGTTACTCCAGCTTTTTGTGTCTATCTTCGGTGTAAATAAGCATCTGCAGTTCCTTCCAATACAGATAGACACAATGAGCCGGAGTAACATAGTGGGCCAGGCAGCATCTCTGGCGAAACGTGACAGTTGACGTTTCGGGCCGGAATCCTTCTTCAAACCCAACATATTCGGTATAAACCAGCATCTGCTGTTCCTTCCTACACGCGGTTGTCCACAGATGCTGTGTTCAAAAAGGGTTTCGGCCCGAAACGTCGCCTATTTCCTTCGCTCCATAGATGCTGCTGCACCCGCTGAGTTCCTCCAGCAATTTTGTGTACCTGTCCACAGATGCTGCCTGCCTGACCCGCTGGCGGAGTTACTTTGTGTCTGTGCATGCTCCCAGCATCGGCGGTTCCTCGTGTTTACATGTAGAAGTTTTTATCAAGGGGGGGGGGGGGGGGGGGGACAAAGTGCTAGAGGAACTCCGCGTGCGTACGAATCAAACTACCCGGCGAAGAATTTGCAATCCCCGACCTCGTGTTCAAACCAGAACTTGGGTGTGTGGGAAGGAACTGCAGTCTGCAGATGCTGGTTTACGCCGCAGATAGACTCAAAATGCCGGAGTAACTCAGCGGGAGAGAAGGATGGATCTCTGTGCAGTTTTGGTCCCCTAATATGAGGAAGGACATTCTTGTTTTTGAGGGGGTGCAGCGTAGGTTTACAAGGTTAATTCCCGGGATGGCGGGACTGTCATATGCTGAGAGAATGGAGCAGCTGGGCTTGTACACTCTGGATTTTAGAAGGATGAGAGGTTATCATATTGAAACATATAAGATTATTAAGGGTTTGGACACGCTAGAGGCAGGAAACATGTTCTCGATGTTGGGGGGGGGGGGGTCCAGAACAAGGGCCACAGTTTATGAATAAGGGGTAAGGTATTTAGAACGGAGACGAGGAAACACTTTTTCTCACAGAGAGTAGTGAGTCTGTGGAATTTTCTGCCTTAGTGGAGGCCGGTTCTCTGGATACTTTCAAGAGAGAGCTAGATAGGGCTCTTAAAGATAGCGGAGTCAGGGGATATGGGGAGAAGGCAGGAACGGGGTACTGATTGAAGATGATTAGCTATGATCACATTGAATGGCGGTGCTGGCTCTAAGGGCCGAATGGCCTACTCCTGCACCTATTGCCTATTGTCTATTGAATGGGTGACGTTTCCGGTCGAGCCCTTTCTTCAGACTGAAAATCAGAGGAGAAGGAAACTAGAGGTATGAAAAGGTACAAAACGAATTAGAGCCGGCACCGATGATGAGCAAGGAAAGGTGGAGCCCACAATGGTCCATTGTTGACAGTGAAAGAGGTGATAACGAAGGGGTGCGAACAGTCATAAAACAGGATGACTGGGGTGGGGGGGGGGGGGGGGGGGGGGGAGGGGTGGACAGAGAGGGAGTGCAAGGGTTACTTGAAATTAGAGAAATTAATATTCATACTGCTGGACTGCATGCTCCCTGGACCTGATATTGATGTTGGTGTTGTACGGAGTTTGTACCTTCTCTCCTTGCCCTGCGTGGGGGTTTTTTCCGAGACCTCCGGTTTCCTCCCACACTCCAAAGACGGACAGGTTTGTGGGTTAATTGGTTTGGTATCAATGTAAAATTGTCCCTAGTGCGTGTAGGTTAGTGTTGGTGTGCGGGGATCGCTGGTCGGTGCAGACTCGGTGGGCCGAAGGGCCTGTTTCCGCGCTGTATCTCTAAACTGATCTAAAACTAATATTCATATCTGGGAGCGTTTAGTGGACAAACACGGGGCACTTCCAATCGGGTCTGGACCCAGCTTGCCGCCGCTACCCGGTACAGTGTCTCCCTCGCTAGACACAACCATCGCCCCCTCCGCCCCGGGCTCGCTCGCTGGGATAAACTCTGCAACGGTGCTAAAGTCCTAACTCACTTGTGTGGGAAGAAACTGCAGATGCCGGAGAAGAGGAGGGAAGAGACTGGAGACCTAAGACTTTTGCCTCCATCACAGTGAGGAGATGTTGGGTGGACTCACTGTGGTGGATGTTAATATGTGTTTGTTGTTGTTTTTTATTGTATTGTATTGTATGTATGACTGCTTCAATTTCGTTCAGACTTCGGTCTGAATGACATTAAAGGTTATCTTATCTTATCTTATCTTATCTTAAACCGAAGATAGACACAAAATCCCTATGATCTGGCATTTTGTTGGTTCACATGCTTGATCAATGGTGTTTTATCATTAATGTTTTATTATTTGTGGCTATATTTAAGTTAGATGTGGCCGAATGGCCTACTCCTGCACCTATTTTCTATGTTTCTATTATTATTAATGTTTAGTGTTTTCTGAGTCATTCGTAACTGTCGCTGTATGTCATGGTGTTACTTGTGGGCGGAGCACCAAGGCAAATTCCTTGTATGTGAATACTTGGCCAATAAACTTACTTACTTAAAAAATGCTGGAGTAACTCAGCGGGACAGGCAGCATCATGTCTGGAGAACCTTCTTAGATGCTGCTTGTCCCGCTATGTTACTTCTAATTCATTTCCCAAACGGAGAACAATCAGCTCTTATTCCGCATCGGGAATGTATCGGAAGATTATATCTAGATATTATCGGGTGGTGCGGGAGGGGGAGATTTAATAGGAACCCGAGGGGTAAGGAAATGAATTTTGAAACTCTGGGGAGACAGGGAACTGCAGATGCTGGTCACTTGAGCGAAACACAAAGTACTTGCACAGAGAAAGGGAACCGAGAACCAGGGGTTCATGTGTGTGTGTGTGTGGGCGGGGGGGGGAGATTTAATAGGAACCCGAGGGGTAACTTTTTCAAACAAAGAGTGTCGGGTGTATCGAACGAGCTGCCAGAGGAGGTACAAAATGCCAGAGTAACTGCGGGTCAGACAGCACCTCTGGATAGAAGGAATAGGTGACGTTTCGGGTCGACACGCATCTTCAGTGTGAAGGGGACACAAAAATACTGGAGAAACTCAGCGGGTGCAGCAGCATCTATGGAGCGAAGGAAATAGGCAACGTTTCGGGCCGAAACCCTGAAGAAGGGCTTCGGCCGGAAACGTTGCCTATTCCCTTCGCTCCATAGATGCTGCTGCACCCGCTGATTTTCTCCAGCATTTTTGTGTACGTTCGATTTTCCAGCATCTGCAGTTCCTTCTTAAACATTCAGTGTGAAGGGGCTCGACTCAAAATGTCACCCATTCCTTCTCTCCAGAGATGCTGTCTGACCCGCTCAGTTACTCCAGCATTTTTGTGTCTATCTTGGGTGTAAACCGGCATCTGCAGTTCCTTCCTCTACACGCCAAAGAAGGTAGTTGAGGCAGGGACTGGCACAACATTTATGAAACATTTAGACAAGTACATGGATAGGACAGGTTTAGAGGGATATGGACCAAATGCAGGCAGATGAGTCAGTGGTGGATTTTGGCCGGTGTGGGCAAGTTGGGCCGAAGGGCCTGTTTCCACGCTGTATGGGGTCGAGACCATTCCTCAGAATGATCAGATTCTAGCTCCTCCGCAGATGCTGCCTGGTCCCGTTCATCTCCTCCAGTACTGTGTGTGTGTGTGTGTGTGTGTGTGTGTGTGTGTGTGTGTGTATGTATGTATGTGTGTGTGTGTGTGTGTGTGTGTGTGTGTGTGTGTGTGGTAGAGTTGCTGCCTTACAGCAAAATGCAGCGCCAGAGACCCGGGTTCGATCCCGACCACGGGTGCTGTCTGTATGGAGTTTGTACGTTCTCCCCGTGATCTGCGTGGGTTTTCTCCGAGATCTTCGGTTTCCTCCCACACTCCAAAGACGTGCAGGTTTGTAGGTTAATTGGCTTGGTGTAAATGTAAAAATTGTCCAAGTTGGCGATATGCAGAGTACTGCCCTGTCGACTACAAAATTCAGAAAGTGTGTGTGTGTGTGTGTGTTTTCCCCCTCGCTAAGTGAAAAATAAGATTGACACAAAATGCTGGAGTAACTCAGCGGGGCAGGCAGCATCTCTGGAGAGAAGGAATGGGTGACGTTTCAGGACGAGACACTTGTTCAGCAGGCGCTTTGTTCACTTACAAACCCCTCAGCCCGGTCCAACACGTGTCTCCCACACCACCTCCCCTCCCCTCGGGTCCCGATCTCGCCGCTGGGACCGGGCACCGGGGGGGGGGGGGGGGGGGGCTTTGGCGCCGGATCGCCATAACCCATTGATAAAAAAAAAATCTAATAAGTCACCGGCAGCACCATTCAAGACGTTTTCATTCAAAAAAAAGGACGGAGTGTTGTTGATAAACATCTCCTTGCGAGGGGAGGGGAAGGAGGGGGGAGACGTGGGGACACAAACTGCAGGTCTCGAGATGTGTGGGGGGAGGGGGGGGGGTAAGCACGGGGTAAAATCGAGGGCTGAGGGAGGGGTGTGTGTGTGTGTGAAATTGACGCGATACTTACACGTGAGGGGCCGTCCGCGTAAAACCACGTGGATCTCGCTGGCAAATATTTGAGTCATTTTTTAAGGTCGATTTTATTTGGAGGCGGCGCTTCCTCCAACGTCCTGTGACATTTCAGGCGGACTCCACGGGTTTGGGGAGGGGAGGAGGGGGGTGGGGGTGGGGGTGGGGGGGGGAGGTGGGGGTGGGTGGAGGGGAGACGAGAGCTCACCACAGCCCGCCATACCGTTCCACAAGTCCGGAGTTCCGGATAACACTTTTTTTTCCGGTCTTTTATTCCCCCCCCCTCCCCTCCCCTCCGCTACAAACCGAGATCTTTTTGACATCGTTATTTTGCATTAATATTATTGGTGGTTTCCTTTCGGCAGAGGGCTGGTTATTGAAGGTGCTGTTTGTAAAAAATTTTTTGTTTTTTTGTTTTAACGCCTCCCTTTAAAAAAAAAAAAAAACCCTGAAGAAGGGGGGAGAGAAAAAAACAGAATGAACAAGCTTTATATCGGGAACCTAAGCGAAAGTGTCACCGTCCCGGAGTTAGAAAGTATCTTCAAGGAATGGAAGATTCCTTTCACTGGCCAATTCCTGCTCAAAACCGGCTATGCCTTCGTTGACTGTCCGGACGAGAACTGGGCTATGAAAGCGATCGACACCTTATCCGGTAAGCGATTTCAACCAATATCGAGCGTGAAAGGAAGAGTTGAGATTGCTGAGCCCTTGGTAGCCCGTGTTCGCTACAAATGGCCGAGCTCCCAGCGCTTCGTTCAGGCAAAGGGAGGATCCATGCAGTTGCAATGGCTTTTATCTTTCTGACAAGCCCGTTCGTGGTGCTGGCGCCTCTAAAGCGCGTGATAATGATTTTATATAGATCTGTAATTAATATAAAGATCCACACTTTATGTCTCTCCCCCCCCCCCCCCCCACCCCCCTCCCCCTCCCTCTATTCGCGAGGGGGAGAGGTAGTGGCCCTTTGCATTTCTTGATGGTTTGCAGGTTCTTAGTGAATTCCAACCAACACACGCGGCGTTTTGAGCATTAAAGAAGGGATCAATTTTCCAATCGGCACTTTTGGGTGGAGATCGCGGTTGGCGGGGGTGGTGGTGGGGAGAGAGGGGGGGTGAGGGTCGGGTCCCAGCCCGTGTGGCGGGCCGTGCCCGCCTTTGCGCGCTGCTGTCTCTTGGGAAGAATGGCCGGACTTGGGACTTCCCTTCCGCCGAACGGTGCGCCATCGTTTGCGGGCTCCGCTGTTATATAAACCACGTCCGCAGTTCCAAAGCCCCCAACCCCCCATCCCCGCCCGTGTATCTTAGTCCGTTCAACAGCAGTGGGTGCGAACTATCAACCAAGGTTGTTCCATTTGCCTCAACACGCGGCCACGAACCGCCACCTCCCCCTCCCTTCCCTCCCCTCCCCGCTCCTCCTCTCCACCTCCCGGTATGAATCTTGAAATCCAACACTGGGCCAACGATGGGCGACTGAGTGTACAGAGAGCGCCCAATGCCCGCTGTGAACATGCTAACGCGTGCACATTTCCACACACCCACCATTCAAAACCATTTTACAAAAAATGCAACAACCACATATGATACATGTTTACATCCGTGTGTGATGTGTGATTGCAATCATCGCGACCGTGGAGTCGATCAGTAAACTTCCCTGTCTAAAAAAAATGAAACACAATGATTTGAAAATCATCCTCCGCTCGCTGGCACATAATCTTAATAAACTTAAAGTCTGAAGAAGGGTTTCGGCCCGAAACGTTGCCTATTTCCCTCGCTCCACAGATGCTGCTGCACCCGCTGAGTTTCTCCAGCATTTTTTGTTTACCTTCGATTTTCCAGCATCTGCAGTTCCTTCTTGAACATCTTAATAAACATAATAGGACAAAACAAAACAACTCTCCCCTCTCCCCCATTTCTCCCCACCGTTTAACCCCCCCCCCCCCTCCCCACACACACACACACACACCCACACACTCACTCAGTGTGGGCGCAGAGTTGAAGGCGAGTGAACATAATTTAATTGAATTAAATATAATAAAATAAATAATTTACTTACAGGTAAAGTAGAACTTCACGGGAAACACATTGAAGTGGAGCATTCGGTGCCTAAGAGACAGAGGTAGCGTCAATTTGTTTACTTCCTTAGTCGGAGATGTTTTGAAGAGTTGCACGTATTAATTTGGTGATTTGTTTATGAGACTTGACTGCTAAATGCGCGCGTGTGTGTGTGTGTGTGTGTGTGTGTGTGTGTGTGTGTACATCAGCGTGCGTTTTTATTCTATTTTAAACCACACAGAAGACTTTCAAAGTTGTGGAGGTTATTTCAAAACATGTTCGCGGACGTTTCACCGCAGAGTGATTTATATTTTAAATTAATTGTTTCCTCCATGTGCGATTGTTGTAACAATGATCATTTGGGATAAAGGCGAGTGGTGGAATAGTGAGGGGGGGGGAAACAGAGCCGGCCGGTCCTGAGCAGATATTTCTCGTGTTTGTGTGCTTGTTTTTTTGTTGTTGTTCGGTTTAAAGTTCTCTGTCTGGTTTCAATGCTCCCCCCCCCCCCCCCCACCAAAAAAAAGCTCACTAGTTGTGCGTGGGGGGGAAAGGGCGGATACATGACCCCTCTCCGCGCAAAGCACCCGAACACAACACGCTCTAAAGATTAAACCCCTGCCCTGGCTTCAAACCCCATTTGACGCAAATCCGATTACGGGAACTCTGTGGCGCTGAACGGCGGTGGAAATGAGTTGGGAGAACTCTTTAAAACACTATCAGCGTTCACAGCCTTCTCTGCCCATCGTGGAACTAGCAAGCCACGGTATAAACATTCTTCTCCGCATTAGTACTTCGCGAATGCGTTGCCACCCCACCCCCACCCCCACCTTGCTTTGTGTGAAGTCGTTTTAACGGAAAAAAAGTTATTTTATTTCATGCACCGTCCTTTCAAAACGCGATGTCCTCGGTATCATGAATGAAATTTAACTCTCACCCAGAAACAATGTGTAATCTAAACTTTTAACTTCCTAAAGTGTCACTCTGGAGTCTTGGCCGAGTTGATGATAGAGGTGTTACAATTAATGTTTGATCCCACCTCGAACCATTTGGTGTGTGTCTGTCATTTAAAAAAAAAATAGCATTTATCGATAATCTGGTAAACGAGACCGTAAAGTGTCGAAAAATGTCGACCTGGAAATGGCAACAAAAAAACAAGTTCAAACGCTGGTTTCAGAACAATACTCTTTTAAAAATATCAATTCAGTCCATGTGATTATCCATTGCATTTGTTGGAGCGGAGAAAGCAAGTTGTTGTTCTCCACGGCCAGCTTGGTGTTTTAACTAGATTGGTTTGTGTTTTGTAACTAATATCAATTGCAAAGCACAAAGCTTTCACGTCTCTAAACCTTAAAAAACGTATCATTGTTTATTTGCGAGGCATTTACAATAAAGTTGTAACTAGAGTTTGAAAGTTTTGAAAACTAGTTAAAAAATACTCGTCGTAGCAAAGTTAAAATTAATTGCCATATTCACAGAGATGAATGGAAACGTGTGACCGTCAATTTAAACATGTAATTCGCCATCTTTCTTGTGGATGGCTGTCCTCAGCGATCAGTCTCAGGATAATAAGTAAACACAAAGTCGATAAGGCAAACCGAAAACAGAATGTTTTTATTTTTGGTGACTAAGTTATAGATAAAAAATAGTATTTCTTGCATTCCAGTTCTGTGGCTCTTGTTTGTTTACGACATTGTGGTTTGTTTCAATGTATCAAATGAAACCGTTTTGCCTTTAAAATCTCTATATACCACTTCTATTCTTCATTAAGAAACAGAATTTAGAAACTTTGAACAGATATTTTGCCCTGAAATTACAAAGATCTAAAATGTTGCCTGAGCAGGAAAGTTACACGTGGGGTTGGAATTGGGTTTTATTTTGGAAATATTTTGAAAACACTGAGAAGTTGGAAATAGATCCATCCTGGTCGATGTATAAAAGTTGAAATTAAAATGATATCCTCCTAGGCTCTGTGTATCATTCATCTTTACTCTGATGCCGAACATTGGTCAAATCCTGATTTTAGAACATGAGAGAAAATTTAGTAAATTTGTGTTTGTCCAGAAGTCTTTAAAAAAAAGCTAATGTCATCTTGTAGCTAATAAAAATGTTTTTGAGAGAGGAGCTTAGCATTGTTTATATCCTTAAGTCTATTTCTCTTTCTGACCGATAGCTTAATGTTATCAAATCTGCTGAAATAGGTTTCTAACCTAATGGAAGACATATTTTGGCATTAATCGAGCTGAAGTTATGTTTTAGATACTTAACATTCTCAGTTTTGATTGGAAATTAGACAGAATGATTTAATTTGGTCTTAGTGAACTATTTGTACATAATGTGACAAAAACACTTATAGGTTGAGTTGAATTTACGACAATTTTGTTCAGTAAATGTGTAAGATGTGTAACAACGCCATTATTTTAACATTATATATTATAACAGGGCAAATGAAACGTTCAATGGATTTAAAATGTTAAAGCAATGATTAGCTATCTTTGACATATCCAGCACCTTCAAATAGATAAATATCCACTACTTAATTCTGATAGTAATATAAATCAAATCTCATTTGCCTATAAAATATAATTCAAATACTTGTCATAAAATGCTTGAATAAATGTTCTTTTTTGAAAGGACATCTCAAGGTGATAAAGCTTAAAATGGTGGGAATTTTAAATATAGGCTGAATTATCCAAAGTAGCCATAAGACCGTTTAGCTTCTGAAAAGAGAATTAATGTCCCGGATGAAACCAAAATGCAACATCACACACGTCACAAAATTCCGGAAATATCCAGGAATTCCAGCAGCTCTGGCATGGGATGTGATGAGTTAATGTCGAGGATTGTGTGAAACATGAATCTGCTCATCATCATTTTCCCCCCCTCCCCCCCAAAAAAAATCCTGTTCACCCCATGATCTGTGTCTCTTTAATCTAACATGCCTGAAAAAAATGAATAATAGAAAAGAGTAAAATATGGAATTGAGACACGAGGAATTAAAAACTTCAAGTAATGTTGAAAATAAACGCTCGATGGAATCAACCTGAAAATGTTACATTTAAAAATGTTTCCTAAAACTATTTTAAAAGCTTTTTAGTTGACAATACAGCTTGTAGAAATCTTGCTAAATTTGGTCTAAGTGGCAAAAATAGGCTGGTATCCTTTACGAAGGAGAAATAACATAAATATCTTATTAAGTAATGCGCAGTTGATACAGATAGTAGATCCTTAAATGTTTGTCATTGTTGGAATGCTTAAAGCAAATTGTTACGAAGGAATTTTTGTTCTAGTTGTCTTGAAAGGTAGCCCAAGGAGGGTTCAAGGAACATGTCCGAGAATTGATATCAAGAGAAGAAATTATTTTATGAATTTTGTAGATGAAAATATAAGGAATTGGTCCTTCCATTTTATGGTGGAGGTTGTTGTTGTTGTTTCTGACTATCTGGTTGCTGTGGCATTTTAGATTATGATTAAGACAATTGCATTAAAAATAGCTGTTTTAAGGTTCCAAGACGAATAACAATTAACACAAAGAGAAACAGAAATTAATATTTCACAGATTTTCAAACCACGATCAATCTGCAAAATATGTCGTTTAAAAAAAAAAAAATCTTAATTAATTGTAGTTGAAAAGTACAGAGCAGAAAGGATCCAGATTCTACTCGTGGTCTATGCTCAGTTAGCTGATCTCAGACAGGGTATTGTCGAGGGGGGGGGGGGGGGGGAGGGGTGGATTGTGCTGGGGGAGGGGTTGCCTGCACAAATGGCCTCAATTTCGGCGTTAGTGAAAAGAAAAAAAAATGATTAGGATTCTCACTTACAACTGGTAACCAGGATCTCTAGCAGGAAGGATGAGTGTGTATGGATAGTTTCTAAAAGAGGGTGAAATTTAGCTGTAGAGTTCTCCTGGGGGGTAAATTTACTGCCATGATTGCATGGGTTAAATTATTTTTATTTGGAGAGAGGAGCGGGGGAGGGGGGAGAGGAAGAGACCCCACTAAACCCAGTATCAATGGATAATTGAACTAGGAATGAGAACCTTATGGGAACATTGGGGAGGGAAAGCATTGATGTAAATCACCAATCTCAAAAATAACAATGTATTTTTTTTTAAAATCATCTAATCCATCATTTTGTAACATTGGGGTTCTGTATGTCCACAGACTATTCAAATAAATTAAGAGGGAAAAAAGTCTGTCACACTTTTAGGAATTTTGCAGAAATCTTCTTTTTCAAGTCATTTTATGGTGCTAGGATATTTTGTGCATTCCATGCACAGTGGGAAGAGTTGTATGTCACTAGAAAGCAAGTTTAACAAGCTGTAGTAGTTTCTGACTTTATGAATGGAGTGTGTCTTCCATAGGTATTTTGGTGCAATGTGATGCAAACTTGTTCTATTTTTGTTTGGTCAGGAGGTGGGAATGATTATTTGACTGATTTTTGTGAAATATGCCACCATGCAGACGAGATGGAAATTAGGCAAGATCTACAATCTAAAGCAAAATCTGCGAACTTGCGGCACAAAATGGTGGCAGAAGCCTCTTCCCTTTTCTGCATAGGTCATTATTGAGCAAAGCATGACCTTTGACCCAGACTGGAAGCACATACCCTACTCTGCTAAATGGATTCCAGAGCTGTGCAGCTGAAACCTCCTCTCTCTTTCACTCAAAACCTGCAGAAAATTAATAATGTTATGCATTCCCGAAAGGGTGAAATGTAATGAAAAAAAGAACGGTTCGAATCTGGAGATTTTGCAGTTTTCCTCTTTTTTTCCTGCATGTGTGTGTCTTTTACCACCCTGCCTCCCCCGCCCCCCATTCACATTGTAATTTGGAGTTTCTCTCCAAATGCAACCCCCCTCACCCTCAAGCCTTTTAAGTTGAATAAGTAGAGCATTCCTAATCTATATGCTCATGGTGCAAGCGGGGTCAAGAGGTGGTGTCAGGAATGTCATAAAGTCTAATTGAAGCAGTGAATCATTCAGGTGGGGGTTCTGGGGAGGGGGGGGGGAAAGCTGGTGGGTTTGGTTAAATTCTCCAGGCCGCACAATTGCCACGAGAAAGATGCAAGTTTTGTTTCCGTCCTTATTACAGAGCCAAAAAAACATTAGCAGAGGTCAGTGTGCTGACTGTTCATAAAGAATACCCTTTGAACTGTTGTAAAAGGAGGTGAGGGGATAGGGGGTTGGGCAGCGGAAGACATTTTGTCAAGTCATTTGAGTGTTCTGCTACTTTGGTGGGGGGTTGGGCGAAGCAGGAGAGAAAGCAGGAGAGGTTTTATAGCAATGTTGAAAATGCATTGATAATTGAAGAGGGCCAGGTAGCTTGCTTGCTGAGGGAGGGTAGGGTTGCTACAACTACCTAGTTCACTCTTGACACAATTCCTCACTTTTAAGGGCACTTCCAGCCTAAATTTGCCAAAATTAATGGCATGGTTTATTTAGCAAACCAGTCTCAGCAACTGCAAGGTAACCCTCCTTCATTCGCATAGAACTTGCTGGAGGCTCTTTTGAAATATCACAGAGCTAATAGGGGAGAGAAAATGCTAAGATAATCGGCACAGATAGAGCGGAGGTGAGCTGAATGGTTTGTTCATCTTGTGGCTTCATGATCCTCACAGAAGTTTGGGTGTTTACCAATGGGATGGACATTCCTTGCCGCTCACTAACTCTTCAAATGCATGCCTGTGTTTGTTCCGAGGCTGAATTAGTTCTAGTTAAAGGGATTGGTTTCAGTCAGCCAGCAATCCCTTTAAGACTTGAGACCACAAGAACACTGTAGAGGTGGATGTATGGCTCTGAGGGTTTTATTTTATGCATCACTGAAATGAATATGCAGGAGAGAAAGTCTGACTGTCCCAATACAACACTTAAATTAATATATAAAAACACATGAAGTGCTGGTGTAACTCAGCAGGTCAGGCAGCATCTTTAGTGGACAGGAATATGTAAGATTTTAGTTTGGGACCCTCCTTCAGACATGCTTAAGTTAATATAATAGGTAGGGTTCAGTTAACTAATCACTGGTTTATAGTGTGTAACAAAGGCAATTACCTTTAAATGAATACATGGGATCCTACATGTTATTTGAGGAATCATGTTCTGAAATTCTATCAATTTTCCACCCAGGTTGGCATTTTCTTGACTTAAAAGCTGATGCAGTGTATTTAAAGCTATAATTTGAATGACATTTTAAAGCAATTAATGACTACCAATGCATTGCATAAACCTACCCAACATTCATCTTGCTAGGTTATTACCACAAGTTGATCTCATCTAAACCAGTCTCAGAAATGTCCCTGAACCGAGTATTATTTTACCCCAGTACCAACTTGCTTAATGGAGTCAAGCAAGTCACAACGCACATTCAAAAATGTACAAATTCTCATGTTCCAGTGAGGTGCCTTTGTCACAGTTTAATTAGATATAGACACAGCTTAAAACACCCATTGTCCATCAGTGTGTTATATTGATGTTCTGGTGACATTACTGAAGCATTTTTAAAATCGAACAATGTTCCTAATAGTTAAAATAATAAAATTATTTAAAAAATAAATACAATGCATTCAAATCATAATTCATTGGCTCTTCATTGAAACATTTTTGGGACTGTAAAATTGTTCTTAATGTAAGTGTTTTTTTCGATCTAATGTACACAAGAATATTGTGTATCAATAAAGAAAATGCCATAGATAGAATGAACGTGGATGACTACTTACTTTGTTCATGTTAAAGCTGCTAGGCTTGATTTTCTAAATCAGGTCTCAGAAACCCAACTGCAGAAAGAATTGTTTTATTTTATTGTATAGAATGAGTTGTATTCTACATCTTTTGTTCATTTTAAAGCTGTTAGATTTTATTTTCTAAGTCAGATCTCAGTAACCCAACTATAGAAATAATTGTTTCATTTTATTGTATAAAATGAGTTGGTTATTCCTAGTTTCTGTGGCTGGAAGTATACGTATTTCAACTGTACAATTCCCTCTTTTTCTCCTGTTTCATTCATTAAAATGCCTTAGTTATCCCCATGAAGTCCCTCACAAAGAGCAGACAAATGCCACAATATATCTATAGGTTCCCCCAGTCATCTGTTGGATCCCGATTTAAATCCAGCTTGGTTTTATTGGCTTAAAAAACATTTGGATTACAAAGAATGTTACTCAAGTTAGAGTCTTAACACCGTTTTTCAGTGGGGATGAAGTGTCATTAGAAAGACCTTTAGATACTAGTAAACTGTGGAGAATTGCTTCCTGAAGCTGAGATTCTGGATATTGGTGAGAAGGAGGTGGGAGGGAGCTTTGCTCTTTCTTTTGAAGGAAAAAAAACGAAGTTAGTAGCCGTACCATTATGATGCTGCATTGTCGTTTGTATTGAACTCATGCAGTATCTGACCCAAGGCACACAAAAATGCTGGAGAAACTCAGCGGGTGCAGCAGCATCTATGGAGTGCTGCTGCACCCGCTGAGTTTCTCCAGCATTTTTGTGTACCTTCGATCTTCCAGCATCTGCAGTTCCTTCTTGAACACAGTATCTGACCCAGATTGGTGGTAACAAATAGGGTAAAGAATAGGCAAAGATTCCATTCTTAAGCATCACCACAACATCTTGATTATACACTTACCCAAAGTGCAACAACAACACTGGAATGGTTTTAAGGAAATAATCCAAATTGAGGATTGAATTTGTTACAGAGCAGAAGGGTAAAATTATAATCTAAATTATACTCTATAACAAATGTATAACATCGAAAAGATTATAATTTTAGACTAGTATAGATCCATCAATTTACAATGGGTGTAACAGCTGTACAGCTGTGCTGTTTATGTCTTGGTTTTCATCTTGATTGTTTCAAATTTGAAACGCGTAACATGTGAGTTTGTTGAGTCTCTGATACAGAGTGTCGTGTGGTACTGTTGTCTAGTACTTTAGCAGTCTAGTATCCAGGGTCAACTTGCACTCATGAGTGTTCAAGAAGGAACTGCAGATGCTGGAAAATCGAAGGTACACAAAAATGCTGGAGAAACTCGAAGGAACTGCAGATGCTGGAGTTTCTCCAGCATTTTTTGTGTACATGCACTCATGAGTGTTGGGCTTTTCATATGTAGCAGGCTTTATTTTGCAAAAAAAATGCTGTTGTTAAAAAAAATGTTAACAATGCAGTCATCTTTTTGTTTGATCTTATTTCAAATAGTATTGCAGATCTTGTTATAATTGTCCTGCATATTTGAACAATATTACAATAAAACAATGTTACAACTTTCTAAAAAGAAAGTATGGCAAGCTAACTAAAATGTTGCTATTTCAACTTTGAAAACGTTGCTTATTCTACCAAGTTATTTCTAAATCTGCAACTACACTGTTCCTGATAATATTCCAATAGGTTTAGTAATTTGTCTCAAATAGCTTCATAATTTATATTCAACAGTGTATCAACTTTTAATAAATTGGGTTAATGTTTGTGTTATTGTCTGCTGCCTAGACTTGTTAATTATTAATCATTAGTGTTGCAAAATTGGAACTCTCATTTTTGTCATATTGTAGCTAACAGGGTTACAAAGTAGTTGCTTTATCATTGTGTCAAACAAGATTATTACATTCTATCTAATTATGCTACCCTACTATATTACAATTTTACATTATTCATTGTTTAAAATGTACAAATTTTGTGATATTGTTAGTTGTATACTTGCATTCCTAGTAAGCGAATCTAACAGAATCTAATAGTTGATATATTCTCTCTGACAATGTTACTACATTGTATATAATTGTATTGCAATTGTTACAAAGTTTGTAATTCTATAATTCTATAACATCGTAATCATGCAACTGTTTTGTTTGCTAAATATTTTTTATCATGTAATCTGGCTTTGTTTTGCAATTTTGTGTCAATTACTGTTGGAATATTGCATCAAAAAGATGTATTGTATCTAACAATGTTGCCATTTAATAGTGTTGCCATTTTGTAAGCAACAATGTTGTTAATGTTATCCATGACAGTGTTGCTTTATTATCTCTAACAGTATTCCATCTTCTAATGATCACAATATATTGTTGGAACAACATTGCTGTATTTTATATTACAAGGTTGCTATGTTACAATTTGTGGAGTTGCTTATTTTATCTAACAGTGTTGTATCGAATACAGTCACATCATAACGAACACTTGCCTTATATTTAACATTGTTGCTAGTTTGCACCTAAGGACAACACATCTTTATTGATTTGATTAAATTTATTGTAACCCGCATATTTTCCAAATTGCTGTTCAGTTTTGCAAAATTATAGTTTTGCAATGTTATGAACAACGAATGTTTATGGCATCATATATAATATTAATATATTCAACAGTGTAAAATTGTATCTAGTAGATTTGCTATTCTTTCTTTGCTATATTTACTTCATAGTCTTGTTACATTATATTTAACAGACTTGCTATATATAGTAACAATTAATGCTACTGTATTTTTGAACATGTTGGAGTTATGTATGTCATCATTGCTATCTTTAACCCAACACTTGAAATATTAATGCTAATGCTAGTTAAAAATTTAAAAACAAGCGTGGACATCTGAAATAATGTTATTTCTGACAATCTTCAACCTAAAACATTAGAGCAGTTTCTCTTTCCATAGATGCTGCCTGACCTGCTGAGTATTTGCAGCATTTTCTGTTTGTGTTTCATAGTACCTGAAAATATTAATCAATTATATCAATCCTTGTTTGAATAGTGGATTTAAAAGTGTTGCAATATTGTGCATGCTATTGTTGCTAATGCTGCATGAAGTAGGTTCCCAATATAGCCAAATGTTGTTGCAATATTGCCATATTTTGCCTAACAATCTTGCTTTAATTTTCTTCTAAGAGGTGCAGTATTATAAATATATATATATATATACTATGCTTTAAATGATCAAAGTAGACAATAGTTTCAATTTTGAAACATAGTTGTTAAATTGATGCAGTTTTCTAGCCAAAGATGTTGCAATATTTCATCTATGTTGCTTTTTATCCCTGTTTGTTTTTATCACTTAATATATTGTATCAATACTAACAATGTTATAAAGTAGTAAATAATGTTGCTATATTTTATCTAATGATGAGACTTTTATAATGATTTCACTAAATTGTATTTAATAAATCTGCGCTGAATTAGTTTGTAACTGTTGCCTTATTATCTGTCTGTGTGAAAATATTATTAGCAGTTTACTAACATATCTAGATATGCAATTGTCTGGCAAAGTTGTACTTTGTTGCCAACAGTATTGGTAGTTTGTATGTGCAGGAAGGAACTGCAGATGCTGGTTTGGACTGAAGACACAAAAACCTGGAGTAACTTCTTAAAAAGGGTCTCAACGCAAAATGTCACCTATTCCTTTTCTCCAGAGATGCTGTCTGACCCGCTGAGTTACTCCAGCTTTTTGTGTTAATCTTTCAATATTTTGTGGATATTTTGATTGAGTTGATGTAAAAACTCTCTACCTATCTCTGCTGCCATTTTGCCTCTGACTTTGTTGCAATACTTTATCCAGCAGTGTTGCTGCAATGGACTAGAATTTGCACAAACGCATGTTATCTTTATCATAAATCAACCTTTGAACCTTTATCTAGCTATAACTGGAGTTAGTCTATCTTCCCCATGCAGTAGGAGGATAATTTTTTTATGTAGAAAACCTGCTGAAATCTTGGGTCGTTAGGCTTTAGGAGCTGGATGAATGGGGACTAGCAACTTAGTAGCTCCTCAACTAATCAATTTGAATGATTGTGAAATTAACAAAGTAGGAGTGGGAAAGGAAACAGTAATTGGCAGGGAAGAATCCAATGCACAATGGATGGAGAGAAAAGGTAAGAAGCATTTGATGAAGTGTGAGAGTGGAAAAAATTATTAGTTTGAAATTGACGTGTAAATATTTGTGGTGGGTTTTAATTGAAAAGTAACTGTGCAAAGACTGCAACTTTATTCCGTTAAATTCACAAGTAAAGCAGGCTACATGATGGAAACATAGAAAACATAGAAAATAGGAGCAGGAGGAGGCCATTCAGCCCTTCGAGCCAGCACCGCCAATCATGGCTGATCGTCCCCAATCAATAACCCATGCCTGCTTTCTCCCCATATCCCTTGATTCCACCAGTCCCTAGAGCTCGATCTAACTCTCTCTTAAATCCATCCAGTGATTTGGCCTCCACTGTGGCAGGGAATTCCACAAATTCACAACTCTTTGGGTGAAAAAGTTTTTTCTCACCTCGGTCCTAAATGGCCTCCCCTTTAATCTAAGACTGTGGCCCCTGGTTGTGGACTCACCCAACATTGGGAACATTTTTTCTGCATCTAGCTTGTCCGGTCCTTTTATAATTGTATATGTTTCTATAAGATCCCCCTCATCCTTCTAAACTCCAGTGAATACAAGCCTAGTCTTTTCAATCTTTCCTCATATGACAGTGTATGGTGGACCTGTGTAATTTGGAGAGCTTCTTCTGGATATCTGTGGGTGCCTGGCCTCCAGTCATTGTGGCTGCACCTTTTACATACACAATACAGCAAGAATCATTATCTCAATGCCTTTTTCAATGTGACGTGTGAGACAAAAGGTCATGGGAACACACAGCTTTATTAGTGGGCACTTTAGTTTAGATTAGTTGTGTCTGAAGAAAGGTCTCAACCTGAAACATCATCCATTCCTTCTTTCCAGAGATGCTGCCTGTCCCGCTGAGTGACTCCAGTATTTCGTGTCTATCTTTAGTGTAGATTAGCTCAGTTTATTGTGATGTGTACCGAGGTACAGGGAAAAGCTTTTGTTGTGTGCCAAATAGGCAGTGGAAAGATATGATTATAATCGAGCCATCCACAGTGTACAGATACGCGAAAAATGGAATAACATTTAGTGCAAGATCAAGCCCGTAAAATCCAATCAAAGATAGTCTGAGGGTCTCCAATGAGGTAGATAGTAGTTCAGGTCTGCTCTCTAGTTGGTGGTAGGATGCTTCAGTTGCCTGATAACAGCTGGGAAGAAACTGCCCCTGAATCTGGTCAGAAATAGATGATGTATTAATTCAAGCATCATAAAGAGTTATTTTTTATTTTGGGGGTTGAATCAGTGGCCAGGTCTCTATAGTCAACATTTCTTTTACACCAAGGATTCTCGATGAATTGTCGAAAGAGTTTTGTGTACATTTTATAAAAGACTGAATATATGAGCAGATTTCCAGGAGTTAGTCAGCATCTGTGGAGAGAGTGACTGGACTAACCTCTCTCTCTCTCTCTCTCTCTCTCTCTCTCTCTGTCTCTCTCTGTCTCTCTCTCTCTCTCCATGGATACTGCCTGACTTACAGTAGTTGCCAATGTATAAAGAAATGTTGCATGTTGTTTTGGACCAGATCTCGTGGTACTTATGTTATATTTTGTTTGCTACATTGCATGTAACAATGTTGCTATTTTGTACCAAATAAGTTTCACACATTATGGCAAATTCAGTGAAAGAAGAATCCCTGTACATATTTGACAGACTAAGCTTGAAAATGTCGCCAATCAAAGGCTTAATCAAAGACTTGTCCCACCCCGATCATTCCTTCCTCTCCCCACTCCCGTCCAGCAGAAGGTACAGAAGCTTGAAAGCACACGGCTCCAGACTCAGGAACAGCTTCTGCCCCTCTGTTATCAGGATTCTGAGCGGTCCTTCCATAAGCTAGGGTGCTGCCCGATTCACCTCTACCCCATTGAGGACATTGGACTTTGTCTCTGGAACTGATGCGCTACAAATGCTAAGAACTATATTCTGCACTCTGTATCTTCCCCTTTAATCCGTCCATTCTACTTGAGTATGACTTGATTGTATTCATGTATGGCATATCTTATCTGTTTGGACAGCATGCAAAACAAAGGTTTTCACTGTACCCATGTCAATAATACACATAAACCTATATCACAACATTTTCTTCATTCACTAGCTCTGCCATAATGTATGAATCTTATTTGATTGTAGCGCATCAGTTCCTTAGACACATTGGATGTTGAAGTTTAGGGTTTTAAGATTGTTCATTTAAAGAGTACAATTATTCTATTGATAGTATTTTATTTCATCTAGACAAGCAAGATTGCAGTGTTTATTGCACTGTGCAATGTTTATTGTAATGTTATTACATTGGTTCATCTCAGAACATTTAATATTGCATCTAACAATATTGTTCTGGGTTGCCTCACCCATGCTAGTAATGTACCGAGGAATGTTACTGCATTGTTTCCTACAATGAGGTTGTATTGTTCCTATATTCCGTCTGGAGGCTATACTCTGTTGAATGTGGTGATATTACATGTGGTACCATCTGCGGAGCCTGTATGTGCTGAGGTGTTTATATGTGGACTTTGCTGTATTGGTTTTTAAGGGAATATTTGCTGGTACCTGTACGAGAATCAAGGTGTAGAATTTGGCCGTTGTTCATATGACAGGTGATAGGAACAGATTTAGGGCACACAAGCTTTTCACTGTACCTAGGTAGACATGACAATACCCTAAACTCAAACTCAACTCCTCTTTAAGATAACCCTTAAAAATAACTTCTATAGCCAGTCTTTCGATCATATGGTTAATTTCCTAATGTGTTCTGATGTAAAGATTTGTTTCCACAATGCTTTCTCCTCAACTCTAGCACCTTGCAGTTGTCTATATTGGCGTATGTGCCAGTTAAGCACACATGCAGCACACATGCAGCACACATGCAGCGCTTTTTGCAACATGCATCTGCATTTCTTTTGCAATCTTCTTCTGTAACTAAATCTCCCATCATTTACCAATTCTGAAGTTATAAGTTCATAAGTCATAGGAGCAGAAATAAGCACTTCAGCCCATCGAGTCTACTCCACCATTAATTCATGGCTGATCTATCTCTCCCTCCTAACCCTATTCTCCCTCCCCATAACCCCTGACACCTGTACTAACCAGTCAATCTCTGCACTAAAAACATGCCATGATTGTTATTCTGTGACATTCTGAGTCCTGGTCTTGGTAAATAATGCAAGACTTTGATGCTGACACTGACTCGTGTACGATTCCTCTTTCCACCATTTACCCATCGGAATTCCCCCTCCTCCTATTTATTTATTTCACTGACTTGCAAATAACTTTCATCTCTTGTTCTGTTACTTTTGCGTTGAACCAGATTTCTGCAGTTTCAAACATCTCATCGAATTGTGATCGCCGTTTAATATATTATCATATGTACAATCATTTTTGTTTCAATCGTGCTTTGAGTGACAATCTCATTATCCTTTTGCACTGATGTTCAGGACTTGGTGGAGGTCTCCATGGGCTGAGGTACTCTGACGAGGTACATTTATATGCTTAGGTGTGTGGGTGCCTCTGCAATCTTCTTTACCGTTTGCAGATGAAATACATTCGCATCAGATTTTGATCCTATGTTTGATTAGTTTATCTATTACATAATTTCCTCCAACTTCCACTCATTTTCCACTCTTTCTTAGATGCCCTTTGCTTATGTTTCATATTTTCAAGTTCACCGTGTCACTCGTCCTGGCAAATACAGAGGCAAGGATAATATTTGACGCAGAGTGCTGGAGTAACTCAGCGGGTCAGGCAGCATCTCTGGAGAACATGGATAGGTGACCTTTCAGGTTGGGGCCCTTCTTCAGACCCATCTTCCACCCTCTGAACATGGGTCTAGACCTGAAACATCACCTATCCATATTCTCCAGAGATGCTGCCTGACCCGCTGAGTTACTCCAGCACACTGTGAAACGTCACCTACCAATGTTCTCCAGAGATGCTGCCTGATCTGCGGAGTTACTCCAGCACACTGTCTTTTTTTTTGTGTAAACCAGCATCTGCAGTTCCTTGTGTCTGCAAGGACAATATTTCTGTGCCTTTGTTGTCATTACCTGAGGCGTCATTGTGTTTATTACACATCAGCAATTTATCTCTGTTAATTTTGTTACAATACTTTCACACAGTTTTAATTTCTCTCTTCCTAAGATGTTTAAGTGATTCTCTTCTTATTTTTAAAATGTCTATACAACCTGCACACTCTTATTTTAGCTTTCAGTTGAGCCTTTTAAAAATTTAAATGGTTTATCTTACATTCTAGTGGAATATATTTTCCTTCAATTCAGATGAGTAGAATAGCATTTCAAATATTTCTCACTGCTCAGTCTGCAGCCCATCAGTCTGAAAAAGGTCCCAACGCAAAATTTTGTCCGCCCATTCCCGCCACAGATGTTAGTTAGTTAGTTTAGTTTGTTGCCACATGTGCCGAGATACATCGAAAAGCTTTTTTGTTGCATTCTATCCAGTCAGCGGAAAGACTGCATAGGATGACAATCAAGTAATCTACAGTTTCCAGATAGAGGATAAATGGAATAACGTTCAGTGCAAGATAGGGTCCGGTAAAGCAGTGGAGTATAAATACTGCCATAGATGGTTTGCTGAATGGCCTGTTTCTCTGCTGTAACTCTAATGTAGCTAGGTTTCGGTGGAAAGACTATACATGATTACAATCAAGCCACCCACAGTGTACAGATACAGGATAAAGGGAATAATGTTTAGTGTAAGGTAATGTCCAGTAAAGTTCTATTTAAGAAAGTAGGGAGGTCTCCAGTGGGAGGTAGATGGTAGCTCTGTAGTTGGTGAAAGGATGGTTCAGTTACTCGATAACAGCTGAGAAGAGACTGTGTAACCCACGATGCTGCCTGACCCACTGAGTTCCTCCAGCACTTTGTACCTCTGCTCCAGATCCCAGCATCTACACCCCTTGCGTCTCCATTTCTCACCACAGTTGTATTTCTTTGTCCTTAATTTTTCCGGGGTATTTGCTCAGTTCCCCTTAAGATCTGGTTTAATAAGCATTAATAATACAATACATGATATTGAAATTTGTTATAAATATATCCTTCTCAGTATCCACTGAGATTATTTTGCTTACGGAGATGTATTGCTGAGACGTTTTCTTCCACTGATCTTATTACCATATCAACCATATCTTGTTACCATATCCACCATAACTTGTTACCATATCTACCATATCTTTTGTTACCATACCTACCATATTGTGTTACCATACCTACCATATTGTGTTACCATATCTACCATATCTGAAGAAGGGTTTCGGCCCGAAACGTTGCCTATCTCCTTCGCTCCATAGATGCTGCAGCACCCGCTGAGTTTCTCCAGCATTTTTGTGTACCATATCTACCATATCTTGTTACCATATCTACCATCTCTTGTTACCATATCTACCATATCTTGTTACCATATCTACCATATCTTTTTACCATATCCACCATATTGTGTTACCATATCTACCATTGCTCTCCCTTGTATTTGATATTGGATGTATCATGACCCATTTCCGGTACATATCTGTTGTGACGCAACTGAACCATCCCACCAACAACTAGATAGCAGCACTGAACTACTACTAAACACCTCATTGAAGACCCTCGGACTATCTTTGATCGGACTTACTGGCTTTATCTTGCACTAAACTTTATTCATGTTATTCCTTTTATCATGCATCTGTACACTGTGGATGACTCGATCACAATCATCTATTGTCTTTCCGCTAACTGATTAGCCCATGAAAAAAAGCTTTTCACTGTACCTCAGTACACATGCCAATAAACTAAACGGAACAGAATTGTTCTCCTTTATATTTGATATTGGATGTATAGCAACTTCCATTTCCAGTACATCTTACCAATAACTAGCGAGCAGTCCTGAACTACTACCCACCTCATCAGCAGACCCTGATTGGACTTTAGCCGGCTTTTTCTTGCATGAGACATTATTCACGTTATTCCCTTTATCCTGTATCTGTACACTGTGAATGGCTCGATTGTAATCATGCATTGTCTTTCCATTGACTGGTTAGCATGCAACAAAAGCATTTCACTGTACCTCGGTACACCTGACAATAAACTAAACTCAAACTCAAATGGATTTAAAATGCTGGAGTGACTCAGCGGGACAGGCAGCATCTCTGATGAAGGGTCTCAACCAGAAACGTCACCCATTCCTTCTCTCCAGAGATGCTGCCTGTCCCGCTGAGTTACTCCAGCATTTTGTGTCTATCTTCGGTGTAAACCAACTTCGGCAATTCCTTCCTACACATTTCATTGAACTTACATGCTAGTTAAAAATCTCTCTGTTTATTTTTTTGTGCCATTTATTCACTTCATAGGTTGACATTCACTTCACTCTCCCTGCCTCCTCCTCCTCACCCACCGGCTGCCTGTTATACACCCCATTACTCTGTGACTGATCCCATTTATTTTCTTAATCAGAAGTTTGCTGTTAGCAATGTCCCTTTTTGCTGTCTGTTTGTTTGTTACGTCTCATTAACACGGCTATTCCACCCATTATCCTTACCAATTACACCATGACCTGATATATTTAGTTACCAATTCTTTATGTAAATGTCTTTCATCCATTCCTTCCACACACTGCTACTTCCTCTTGGCTATTGTTTCCATCTCCAATGCTTTAATTGGGATGCATGTGCATCATGCAAGACTTAACTTAACATATATTAATGGCTTTTTAAAATTGTATCTTTAACAAGCCTCATAATACCTGTATCACATGTTTCCTCCCCCTTTATGCTGCTCTTGATGCGTAGTCTACATTGATCTTTCTTCCATTTCTCTCGTCTTTATCCTCTATTGTTGCTCCTACACCGTATCGCAATGTTACACTACATATTTCCACCCCCAGATCCACCTCAGACCACATTTCACTTCCCTCCTGTCCCAATCTGACTCCATTTTGTTATTGTTTTACCTCTAGCCTTTGCCACATAGTCTGCCCGTCTATCAATTCCACCCCCATCACCACTAGGAGAGTCTAGGACCAGAGGGCACAGCCTCAGGATTAAAGGACGTTCCTTTAGGAAGGAAATGAGGAGGAATTTATTTAGGTGAATCTGTATAATTCATTGCCGCATAAGGCTTTGGAGATCAAATCAATGGATATTTTTTACGGCAGAGATAGATAGATGCTTGATTAGTCCGGGTGTCAGGGGTTATGGGGTTGAGAGGGAAAGATAGATCAGCCCTGATTGAATGGCGGAGTAGACTTGATGGGCTGAATGGCCTAATTCTGTTCCTATTACTAATGAAAGTACAAACTTGTAACCACCTTTCACTTGTCAGGCTTTATCCCACCTCACCCCTTTTCCTGCTTTCTTCCTTCTACTATAATTAGTCTGAAGTAGGATCCCAGCCCAAAATGTCATCCATCACAGATGCTGCCTGACCTGCCTCATGAGTTCTTCCAGCACTTTGTATTCATCTGCAGTTCCTGTGTCATCATCATTTAATGCTGTTGAATTACGTATCGCAGGGTTTCTGTGCTTCATATATCTGCGCATTTATATTGCATTGTTGCTATTTTTTTGTGTAGGGAAGAACTGCAGATTCTAGTTTAACGGTAGACACACAATGCTGGAGTAACTCAGCGGGTCAGGCAGCATTTCTGGAGGTTCCAAGGAATGGGTGACGTTTCAGGTCGAGACCCTTCTTCAGATTTTCAGATTGCTATTTTTTTTACTCAGATGCACTGATTATGCATTGAGCAAAATACACAGTGCTGGAGGAACTCAGTGGGCCAGGCAGCATCTGTGGATGGTATGAAGAAGGGTCCTGCCCCAAAACATCATCAGCCCAATCCCTGCACAAATGCTGCTTGACCTGCTGACTTCCTCCAGCACTTTGTTCTTTTTGCTCATGTTTCCAGCATCTGCAGTTCCTTGTGTCTTGATTTACGTTTTGCTAAATGCATTTAAAGAGTTCGATCATTGTATCGAACTAAGAAGCAGTTTTGGTATCAGGTATTTGTAGTGTTACTGTATCTTGCAATATTAATATACTGCACCCAATGTTATTTAAAGTGTATCGTTGCTTTGTGTCATCAGCGTTTGTTATATTTAATCCAGTCACGATGTTCTACATGTCTGTTTAGTTTAGTTTAGTTTAGTTTAGAGATACAGCGCGGAAATAGGCCCTTCGGCCCACCGAGTCCTCGCCGACCAGCAATCCTCGCACACTTATGCCCCTGTCCCACTTAGGAAACCTGAACGGAAACCTCTGGAGACTTTGCGCCCCACCCAAGGTTTCCGTGCGGTTCCCAGAGGTTGCAGATGGTTGCCGGAGGTTGCAGGTAGGGAGACTGACAAAAACCTCCGGGAACCGCACGGAAACCTTGGGTGGAGCGCAAAGTCTCCAGAGGTTTCCGTTCAGGTTTCCTAAGTGGGACAGGGGCATAACACTACCCTACACATACTCGGGACAAATTCACATTTACGCCAAGCCAATTAATCTACAAACATGTACGTCTTTGGAGTGTGGGAGGAAACCGAAGATCTCGGCGAAAACCCACTCAGGTCACGGGGAGAACGTACAAAATCCGTACAGACAGCGCCCGTAGCCAGGATCGAACCCGGGTCTCTGGCGTTGTAAAGCAGTAGCTCTACCACTACGCCACTGTGCCCAAATAGAATATGTAACCTATTATTTTTAATAGCTTTGTTATCTGGCAATGCTGTTTTCAGAAGGCCCAGTGTACAACAGTGTCATTATGTTTTATGGTGTTGTATGCTAATGTTGTACCTTGAGGCAAGTAGCCTTCATTTAGACTCATCAGTAAGACATAATAATAAAATTAAAGATTTTACATCCATTCATTTTAATTTTGCGATCCTTCATCTGTCTTAACAATATTTTACAGTCTCTATTGGGCATTATTGTAAAAATGTTGATTTATGGTATTCCCTGCTCTCTGGGATGTTGTTTAAAATCTATCTTGTGGTTTTAAATATGTGATCTATATATCTTCTGGCTCGAAGGGCCGAATGGCCTACTCCCGCACCTATTGTCTATTGTCTATATTTTGGTGACCTGTCCTAATTATGCATAAATGGTGGGAGATCAGATTTGGTTGAAAATATTTTAAGTTGAGTACTGTGTCATGTTAAAGTTGCTATTTAATACAGTTGTGACTTAGAATAATAATAATAATAATAATAATAATAATAATAATAATAATAATAATATCTTTTATTGTCATTGCACGTCAGTGCAACGAGATTTAGTATGCAGCTTTCAACCGATGTAAAAGAAAAGTAAAATAAATAAATAAGCTGTGTGTCGTGACCATCCGAGGGAGACAGTCCAGGGGGGGTGGGGGGGCACTCAGCAGGGCCGGTTCAGAGCCGCTATAGCTCTTGGAATAAAGCTGTTTCTGAGTCTGGAGGTTCGGGCGTAGAAGGCCTTGTAACGTCTGCTGGAGGGAAGTAGTTCGAACAGTCCGTTACAGGGGTGTAATGAGTCTTTATGGATGCTGACGGCCTTCCTGAGGTACTGTGTGTGGTAGATGCCCTCCAAGGCTGGTAGCTGTGTCCCAATGATCCTCTGCGCTCTGTGGACGACGCGCTGAAGAGCTCTCCTCTCCGCCTCCGTGCAGCTGAGATACCACACAGAGATGCCATACGTTAATATGCTCTCTGTGGTGCAGCGGTAGAAGGTTGTCAGCAGCTGTTGGGGCAGACCAGTCTTTTTTAATGTCCTCAGGAAGAACAGTCGTTGCTGTGCCTTCTTGACCAGCGCGGCGGTGTTGGTGGACCATGTGAGGTCCTCTGAAATGTGAGTGCCCAGAAACTTAAAGCTGGACACTCTCTCCACACTTTCCCCGTAAATGGAGATTGGGGCGTATTCTCCATTATGGGACCTCCTGAAGTCAATAATCAGCTCCTTGGTCTTGGAGGTGTTTAGTGACAAGTTGTTACGTGTGCACCAGTCCGCCAGGTTCTGCACCTCCGCTCTGTATTTTGTTTCATCACCGTTGGTGATCAGCCCAATCACTGTTGTGTCGTCTGCAAACTTCACGATGGTGTTGGTGTCGAATGCAGGAACACAGTGGTGAGTGAAGAGGGAGTAGAGCATGGGGCTTAGTACACAACCCTGTGGTGTGCCGGTGCTCAGGGTGATAGTGGAGGACAGGTGCGGGCCCAATCTCACTGCCTGCGGTCGCTCCGTCAGAAAGTTCAGGATCCAATCGCATAACGGTGAGCTGAGGCCTAGCTGGTGGAGTTTGGTGGTGAGCTTGGTGGGGATGACCGTATTGAATGCAGAGCTATAGTCAACGAAGAGCATAGAAACATAGAAAAAAATCCCTTTAACCACAAGGGCCACATCTAACTCCTTCTTAAATATAGCCAATGAACTGGCCTCAACTACCTTCTGTGGCAGAGAATTCCACAGATTCACCACTCTCTGTGTGAAAAATGTTTTCCTCATCTCGGTCCTAAAAGATTTCCCCCTTATCCTTAAACTGTGACCCCTTGTTCTGGACTTCCCCAACATCGGGAACAATCTTCCTGCATCTAGCCTGTCCAACCCCTTAAGAATTTTGTAAGTTTCTATAAGATCCCCCCTCAATCTCCTAAATCCTAGCGAGTACAAGCCGAGTCTATCCAGTCTTTCCTCATATGGAAGGAAATGTCCCAAACGCAGCCAGGTGGGACTAGTGTAGATGGGGCATGTTGGTCGGGATGGGACTAGTGTAGATGGGGCATGTTGGTCGGGGTGGGACTAGTGCAGATGGGGCATGTTGGTCGGGGTGGGACTAGTGTAGATGGGGCATGTTGGTCGGGGTGGGACTAGTGTAGATGGGGCATGTTGGTCGGGATGGGACTAGTGCAGATGGGGCATGTTGGTCGGGATGGGACTGGTGAAGATGGGGCATGTTGGTGGGGGTGGGACTAGTGTAGATGGGGCATGTTGGTCGGGGTGGGACTAGTGTAGATGGGGCATGTTGGTCGGGGTGGGACTAGTGTAGATGGGGCATGTTGCTCGGGGTGGGACTAGTGTAGCTGGGGCATGTTGGTCGGGATGGGACTAGTGCAGATAGGGCATGTTGGTCGGGATGGGACTAGTGTAGATGGGGCATGTTGGTCGGGATGGGACTAGTGTAGATGGGGCATGTTGGTCGGGGTGGGACTAGTGTAGATGGGGCATTTTGGTCGGGATGGGACTAGTGTAGCTGGGGCATGTTGGTCGGGGTGGGACTAGTGTAGATGGGGCATGTTGGTCGGGATGGGACTAGTGCAGGTGGGGCATGTTGGTCAGGGTGGGACTAGTGTAGATGGGGCATGTTGGTCGGGGTGGGCAAGTTGGGTCGCAGGGCCTGTTTCCACGCTGTATAATTCTATGAGAAGCATTGATAGGTCAGATAAGTCAGATGTTTTTTCCCCAGGATGGATATACCAAAGACTAGAGAGCACAACTTTAAGGGGAAGGGGGGCAAATTTTAAAGGAGATGTGCGGAGCAGTTATTTTACATGGAGGGTGGTGAGTGCCTGGAACGCACTGCCGGGGGTGGTGGCGACACAGAAGTGGTGTTTGAGAGACTTTTAGATAGGCACATGGATATGTAGGGAATGGAGGGATATGGATCATGAGGATGACAGATGGCACAATGGGCTAAGTGTTCGGCTGGCAACCTGAAGGTGGCCGGTTCGAATCCTGCTTGGAGTGTGTACTGTCGTTGTGTCCTTGGGCAAGACACTTCACCTACCTTTGCCTGGGACTAGAGACGGAAATTAGCTACTGATTGGCTACAATCTCGCATATTTACATGCAAATGTTCATTAATATGCACTGTCCCTATAAAAAACAAATTATTATTATTATTATATGCGGGGTGCAAAGGGTTGGTTTTGGCATCATGTTCAGCATAGACATTGTGGACCGAAGGGCCTGTTCCAGTGATCATAAGATCATAAGTGATAGTGATATTCTCTACCACTTTGGTGACCCTCGGACTATCCTTGATCGGACCTGGCAGGCTTTGAACGTTATTCCCTTAACATGTATCATCCGTACACTGCAAATGGATCGATGGTGATCATGTATTGTCTGTCCCTCTGCTGACTGGTCCGCACACAACAAAAGCTTTTCACTTTACCTCGGTACACGTGACAATAAATTAAACTGAACTGATAGGAGCAGAATTAGGCCATTCGGCCCATCAAACCTACCTCGCCATTCTATCCCCCCCACTGACCTATCTCTCCCATCTATCCCCATTCTTCTGCCTTCTCCCCAGAACCCCTGACACCCGTACTAATCAAGAATTATCTGTTTATTTGCACTTTATCTGTTTTATTTATTCATGTGTGTGTATATTTATACAATGGTATATGGACACACTGATCTGTTCTGTATTCATGCCTTCTATATCCTGTTGTGCTGAAGCAAAGCAAGAATTTCATTGTCCTATCTGGGACACATGACAATAAACTCTCTTGAATCTTGAATCTTGAATCTATCTATCTCTGCATTTTAAAATATCCATTGACTTGGCCTCCACAGCCTTCTGTGGCAATGAATTCCACAGATTCACCACCCACCCTCTGACTCTACGCGACAGCACCTTGCTCTAGTGTTCTGTGTTCGACGCACTTCTCCCTGTCCCTCGTTTTAATTCTGGTTTGGGTTTTGCGACACTGACACAGTTGCAGGAGCTGCGATGGTGTTTCAACGTTGCGTGTCGTACTCTGGCTCGGTTTCTGCACTGTAACCACAGAAATGAAAACTCGGCGAGGTTTTGAGTGGTTCAGGATTTTCCTTTATTATTTCTTCCACAAAATATTTATTTTTCTTTTGACAGCCCATAAAAAATAAGCAGTGGGGATGCAGGGAATCTGTTGGCCAGCCACTGAGATCAGAAACACTCCTGGGTCAACATTGCTCAAAGTAAAGCCCCTGTCCCACCTAGGAAACCTGAACGGAAACCTCTGGAGACTTTGCGCCCCACCCAAGGTTTCCGTGCGGTTCCCGGAGGTTGCAGGTGGTTGCCGGAGGTTGCAGGTAGTGGAAGCAGGTAGGGAGACTGACAAAAACCTCCGTGAACCTTCGGGAACTGCACGGAAACCTTGGGTGGGGCGCAAAGTCTCCAGAGGTTTCCTAAGTGGGACAGGGGCATAAGGCAACGTGTAGAGTGGTTCTGGAGATCCTTGATCCCACCTGATACCTCCCTTCATCCCCCTCTCCCTCCCCCCTCCCTCCCTCCCTCCCTCCCTCTCTCCCTCCTTCCCCCCTCCCTTCATCCCCCTCTCCCTCCCCCCTCCCTCCATATCGCACTCCATCCCTCCAAATCCCTCCATCCTTTACTCCCTCCCTCTCTCCCTCTCTCCCTCTCTCCCTCCCTCCCTCCCTCCCTCCCTCCCTCCCTCCCTCCCTCCCTCCCTCCTCTCCCTCCCCTCCCTCCCTCCCTTCCTACCTCTAGGATGGAGTTGTCCCCAAACCAAGCTGTGATGCATCCCGATAAAATGCTTTCTGCGGTGCGTCTCAAGAGGTTGGTGAGAGTTGTTGGGGACATGCTGAACTTCCTAAGCTTTTAAGGAAGTAGAGTCGTGCGTGTGTGTGTGTGTGTGCATGCGTGTGTGTGTGTGTGTGTGTGTGTGTGTGTGTGTGTGTGCATGCACGTGTGTGTGTGTGTGTGTGTGTGTGTGTGTGTGTGTGTGTGTGTGTGTGTGTGTGTGTGTGCGTGTGCATGCACGTGTGTGTGTGCATGCGTGTGTGTGTGTGTGTGTGTGTGTGTGTGTGTGTGTGTGTGTGTGTGTGTGTGTGTGTGTGTGTGTGTGTGTGTGTGTGTGTGTGTGTGTGTGTGTGTGTGTGTGTGTGTGTGTAGCATTGTGAGGAACTGCTGTTGCTAGTGCTGGACATGTGCCAGGGCAGATGACTGGGAGTAGATTCACATCAGCTCCACAGAGTAGAATTCCAGAGAATCGAATCACTTCCCACTTGCTCTGTCACACAGGAGCCCCGGGCCTTGCTGAAACCTCCGTGCATCATCCTGCCGCCCGTTACGTTCCCACATGGGGGGCGCCAGGATTTACTGGGGGCGCGGACCATGTTGTGAAGATGAGTGGGGGTCGCGATAGGTTTAATGAGTGGGCAACAGTCTGGCAAATGGAATACAACATGGTAAAATGTGCAATTGTCCACTTTGGCAGGAGAAATAAAAATAAACATATTATCTACACCCAGCGGTTACAGCTGCGGGCTCACAGCGCCAGAGACACGGGTTCAATCCTGACCTTGGGTGCTGTCTGTACGGAGTTTGTAACCTCTCCCCATGACTGCATGGTAAAAGGAGAGAGGGAAAGTATAAGGGAGTTGTGTGAGGTAATTTTATTTTACATGGAGGGTGGTGGGTGAATGAATGAATGAATGAATGAATAGGTTTATTGGCCAAGTATTCACATACAAGGAATTTGCCTTGGTGCTCCGCCCGCAAGCGACAACATGACATACAGTGACAGTTAGGAATGACACATAAAACATTAAGAATAAAACATTATAGTTTAAACGTGTGAATTAAATAAAATACCAGAGCAAATGGAGGCTACAGATTTTTGGTTATTGAGTAGAGCTACTACTCGTGGAAAAAAAAGCTGTTGCAGCTTTGACAGACCGGAGTCGCCTTCCAGAGGGAAGTGATTCAAAGAGTTTGTGGCCAGGGTGAGAGGGGTCAGAGATGATCTTGCCCGCTCGCTTCCTGGCCCTTGCAGTGTACAGTTCGTCAATGGAGGGAAGGTTGCAGCCAATAACCTTCTCTGCTGATCGGACGATTCGCTGCAGCCTCCAGGTGTCGTGCTTGATGGCTGAGCCCAACCAGACCATGATGGAGAAGGTGAGGACAGGCTCTACGATGGCCGTGTAGAATTGGACCATCATTGCCTGCGGCAGATTGTGCTTCCTCAGCTGCCGCAGGAAGTACGTCCTCAGTTGTGCCTTTTTGAATGTGGAGTCGTTGGTGGCCCCCATTAAGATCCTTGGAGAGGTGATGGTTCCAAGGAACTTAAAATACTCCACAGATGTGACTGTGGTGTTGTTGATGGTGAGTGGGGGGAGCTCTCCTAAAGTCTACTATCAGGTGCTACCAGGGGTGGTGGTGGAGGCAGATACGAGGCTATTAGATCGGCACAATGATGGGCAGGGAATGGATCACATGCTGCATCTTATCAATGTGTACATTGGGCTGCACGGTGGCGCAGCGCTAGAGTTGCTGCCCTACAACGCCAGAGACCCCGGCTCGATCCTGACTACGGGTGCTGTCTGTACGGAGTTTGTACGTTCTCCCTGTGACCACGTGGGTTTTCGCCGGGTGCTCTGGTTTCCTCCCACACTCCAACGACGTACAGGTTTGTAGGTGAATTGGCTTTGGTAAATTGTCCCTAATGTCCAGGATAGAACTGGTGTACGGGGTGATCATTGGTCGGCGTGGACTGAAGAGACTGTTTCCCCGCTGTATCTCTAAATTAAACTAAACTTCTTGCTTTGTAATGATGTCAGGGGTTATGGGGTGAAGGCAGGCGAATGGGGTCAAGAGGGAAAGATAGATCAGCCATGTTTGAATGGCGGAGTAGACTTGATGGGCCGAATGGCCTAGTTCTGCTCCTAGTACTTCTGAACTGTATTAAACTAAACACCAACCGTACCATCATTCAGTAGCATTTGCCCTCTCCCCCCCTTTGCTTGCTCTCTCCAGAGACCCCACCCTCTCCCAATCAACTGCATTTAGGTAGGAAGGAACCGCAGATGTCGGTTTACACCAAAGATAGACATCAAAATACTTGAGTATCTCAGCGGGTCAGGCAGCATCTCAGGAAAGAAGGTATGGGTGACGTTTCGGATCGAGACCCTTCTTTAGACTGTGAGGACTGACTTCTGACTGATTTCTTCAGACTGAGTCTGAAGAAGGGTCTCGACCCAAAACGTCACCCATTTCTTCTATCCAGCGATGCTGCCCGTCCCGCTGAGTTACTCCAGCATTTTGTGTCTGTCTTACATAGAAACATAGAAACTTAGAAAATAGGAGCAGGAGTAGGCCATTCGGCCCTTCGAGCCTGCACCGCCATTCAATATGATCATGGCTGATCATCCAACTCAGTATCCTGTACCTGCCTTCTCTCCATACCCCCTGGTCCCTTTAGCCACAAGGGCCACATCTAACTCACACTTAAATATAGCCAATGATCTGGCCTCAACTACCTTCTGTGGCAGAGAATTCCAGAGATTCACCAATGTTTTCCTCATCTCGGTCCTAAAAGATTTCCCCCTTATCCTTAAACTGTGACCCCTGTGTTGCACCCATAAAAAAACATCCCTGCACCCACTCTCCTCCCCCCCAATACAGCTGTCCCAGATGGACCTCTGAGCCAATGGATCCATGGTACGTTATTGACACATGGACCAAGGTACGGTGAAAGTATTGCTGAACATAAGCACTTGGATATCTCTTAGATAATAATAATAATAATAATAATAATAATAATGGATGGGATTTATATAGCGCCTTTCTAATACTCAAGGCGCTTTACATCGCATTATTCATTCACTCCTCAGTCACACTCGGTGGTGGTAAGCTACTTCTGTAGCCACAGCTGCCTTGGGGCAGACTGACGGAAGCGTGGCTGCCAATCTGCGCCTACGGCCCCTCCGACCACCACCAATCACTCACACACATTTACACACATTCACACACAGGCAAAGGTGGGTGAAGTGTCTTGCCCAAGGACACAACGACAGTATGCACTCCAAGCGGGATTCGAACCGGCCACCTTCCGGTCGCCAGCCGAACACTTAGCCCATTGTGCCATCTGTCGTCCCCAAGCTAGATAAGCATCTCAGATACAGCGTATAGCAGTAGTTCACTGAAACCATATACAGTGTCTGTCGGAAAGAACTGCTGTTGCTGGTTTTAATGGAAGGGTAGACACAAAATGCTGGAGTAACTCAGCGGGACAGGCAGCATCTTTGGAGAGAAGGAATGGGTGACCCTTCTTCAGGCTGACCACATCATGTTTAGCTTAGTTTATTGTCACGTGTACCGAGGTACAGTGAAAAGATTTTGTTGCGTGCTAACCACTCAGCGGAAACACAATTCATGATTACAATCGAGCCATTTACAGTGTATAGATACATGATAAAGGAATAACGTTTAGTGCAAGATAAAGCCAGTAAAGTCCAATCAAGGATAGTCCGAGGGTCTCCAATGAGGTAGATGGGAGATCAGGACCGCTCTCTAGTTGATGATAGGATGATTCAGTTGCCTGATAACAGCTGGGAAGAAACTGTCCCTGAATCTGGAGGTGTGCGTTTTCTCACTTCTGTACCTTTTGCCAGATGGGAGAGGGGAGAAGAGGGAGTGGCCAGGGTGCGACTCGTTCTTGATTATACCAAAGATCCTTATACTGCTGGCCTTGTCGAGGGAAGGGAGGTTGGTTTGTGTGATGGTTTGGACTGCGTCCACAATTCGCTGCAATTTCTTGTGGTCTTGGATGGAACTGTTCCAGAAGCATGCTATGAGACATCCTGAAAAAATGCTTCCTGCAGCAAGTCTATAGAAGTTGCTGAGACTGGGGACATGCTGAACTACCTTAAGGGCTTGTCCCACTTACGCGATTTTTTTCGGCAACTTGCCGGCACCCGTCATAGTTGCAGCAGGTCGCCGAAAATTTTCAACGTGTAGTAATCCAGCGGCGACCAGAAGAAGGTACGACTCTTTGGGCGACTATTCACAGAGGTATGTTCGTGAGGATATATGCGACATGTCGCGGGGGGTGACGCCTGTATGGTCGTGAGTAGTCGCCCAAAGAGTCGTACCTTTTTCTGGTCGCCGCTGGGCTTTCAACATGTTGAACATGTTCGGCCACCTGCTGCGACTGTGATGGGTGCCAGCAGTCGCCGAAAAAAATTGCGTAAGTAGGACAGACCCTTCAGCCTTCCGAGGTAGTAAAGGCCTGCTTTGTTTCATGCTGGCTCCACATTCAAAAATAGAAATGGAAGGCTTAGCTTTCAATATACGATTGTCACGTGTACTGAGGAAAAGTGATAAAACTCTGTTCTGCATGCTATCCAATCTGATCAGAAATACCATACATAGATGCAACTAGTTCAAACTCAAGTACGATAGATAGAGCAAAGGTTGAGGTTCCACGGTGGCACAGCAGTAAAGTTGCTGCCTTAGACCTGGGTTCATTCCTGACTTAGTTTCCACATAGGAACAAGAGTTCCTATGTGTGTAAGCACAAATGGCAAATAAAGCTTTTGACCTTGACCTTTGACCAACTAAGCTTTCAAAGATTTATTTTATCAGTTTTCACTGAGAAGAATTCAAGCCCAATGGATGTGTTGCATCACCTTCAGCAGAGTTCATCATTGTGTGTGGCAATGGTGTTAGGGTGTGTTGTGTAGAAATCTCATAAATGATGGGCGGTTCCACGCCCCATCAAAGTTCCTGTGTCACAGGCAGTATTTCTGCGTGCACGCACACATACATGCACACACGCACACACGCACACACGCTTTCCAGTAAGCATTGGTCAGATATTTTTGTGATGTACGTACGGCAGGTATGGTTAGTCGTTACAAATACCCTTAAGGCCGGCACGGTGGCGCAGCGGTAGAACTGCTGCCTCATGGCGCCAGAGACACGGGTTCGATCCCGACTACGGGCGCTGTCTGCACGCAGTTTGTACGCTGTATCTCTTAAAAAAAAAACTAAAATAAAAGTGCCAGAGACAACGATTCTTTAAAATATACATTGTTTGCCTGGAATTACATTAGTCAGAGGGTGGTGAATCTGTGGAGTTCATTGCCACAGAAGGCTGTGGA